>NC_062520.1:6177845-6197845 GCF_022655615.1 Tachysurus fulvidraco | reverse complement strand
TTTACAAGAATGCATAGGCTGAGACCTCATCAATACCCCGCAGAGCATTTCTCTCTCGCTCTCACTTTTTTTCTGAAACCTGCCTTCCGATTGGATTACAGTCAACTTGGTTGCAATCAATGGGGTCTTGTAATCAGTGACAGGGAAACGAGGCTTATAGCGTGGCGCTTACTTGCACCCCCACACCACCCCCACCTCCCTTCTTGCTTCTTTTCTCAAGCAAAGCAGTATGGATCTAAATAGACTCCCACACACCCAGTGCTTGGCGTACCGGTTGGTGTAGTAGAATAGCAATCATTAGCCTCATCTGGGGTGGCAGAGGGGGTTCAAATGCAGTCATTATGACCATTCAGCATTTGATTGTGATTTGGGCTGCTGCAGTGAAATTCCTTGTATTCAGAAATGCGTGGGAAAGAGCAGGAGGATTTTTATTTAACTCCTGGATTCAGTTTAAGTCCCAGAGCCATTGGTGGTATAGTTAGTCAGTGACCTTATACAGTATCATTACCATGGTTAGTCATCGAGTCATTTTTCTTTCCTTCTCTTTCATTTAGAAACAGTAAGGAAGAGGAAAAACTCATGGAAAGATCCGAGCTGCATCTTATACCACAACGCTGTGCCGATTGTGATTGGTCAGAAGGTGTGGATTCATTTTCAATAACAGCAGCTCTGACTGCAGTGATAGCGCATATTAAAGGTTAACAGTAATGCACTCGTGCTAATGTTATTGTTTATGTAGTAAGAAAACATTTTACATTTTGAAATTGTGGTCAAGGAGAATTGGACAAGATGTTTATTTAATATGTTAAGGAGTCTCCGGGATCAGGGTTATTTTGTCTTTTTCTGGCAACATGCCAAGCTCCTCTCTTTCTATTCATCTGCCCCATAGGGTCTTTATTGTAACCCACCTCAAGTGCCTTGTTAATAATATTGTTAAATACCTGTTATATGTTCATACATATTTTTTGTGTACTATGTTTTCATACAAAATTCTTATATTTCGACTCTATATACACACAGAAAGAGAGAGAGAGAGAGAGAGAGAGAGAGAGAGAGAGAGAGAGAGAGAGTATTTATAAATGGAGAAGTTCTATACAATTTTAACACATACCTTATGCAGAATGATAGATAGATAGATAGATAGATAGATAGATAGATAGATAGATAGATAGATAGATAGATAGATAGATAGATAGATAGATAGATAGATAGATAGATAGATAGATAGATAGACATACAGACAGACAGACAGACAGGTAGGTAGGTAGGTAGGTAGGTAGGTAGGTAGGTAGATAGATAGATAGATAGATAGATAGATAGATAGATAGATAGATAGATAGATAGATAGATAGATAGATAGATAGATAGATAGATAGATAGATAGATAGATAGATAGATAGATAGATCCTTTATTGTCATTGCACAGGATACAACTAAATTATCATCATTATGGTGGATAAAATGGCAAATAGAAGGGGAAATGTAAAAAAAATGTACACACAAAAAAAGAAAGGAGTATAAACATTTCCATAAAATTCTATTTCACTGAAATAGTAAACAGCTGACCTATTGCACAGGTGAACAGTGTATTATAAATTGAACTATAATAAAAGTTAATTTAAACTTTTAACTTAAATAATATTAAGCTTTTGCTCATTCAGTGTGTTCTGTTCAGTATAGTGTATATGCATATTTACAGTACATAACCCTATATTTGCATATGTGGTATTTTTATTTATTTATTTATTTATTTATTTATTTATTTATTTATTTATCATTTAATGTTTTATTTTTTCTTGCTCCTAAAAGAAACCCAATTTTAATCCTCCGTATGTTCTCTGTACATAGAGCAGAATTGTCAATAGCTTCAAGAGAAAAAAACAAAACAGAGAAACCGGAGAAGGAATGGCTGTTTATAGCTGCTATAACATAAGGGATAATAGAAACGCACTTTTTTCATGGATGTTCCATAACATTAAATGCACATACAGAAAGAAAAAAAAAAGAAAGAAATGTTGTTTTTCAATAAATACAAATGATTCATTTTGCCATATTACTGTTACTGTAGTACAAGAGGAATAAATATTCACTAACTTGCAGGGGTTAGAAAATAATCAGCAGTGTAGTGGTTATAAAACCCCTGTTTTGCATTGAAGACCATCCCACCACCCAGTTGATTATTTACCTATAACAGCATGCGCTAATAATTTTATTACATCTTAAATGAAGTGTAAAAGACAAACAGCTTCCAGTATACCAGTGCAGAGATCAGTGTTTATATATCTTCATTTGTGAGGTTTTGTATCTGAAACACATTAGCCTACATTTGGACAGGTTTGATATTTCACTGATAAATTAATAAGTCCAGTCTTGGCCTGGTTTTTTATTTTTTTTTTACCTGTTTCAAGATTTTTCTGTGTAGTACAACAAAGAATAAGATTTTCTCAGATTCTCCTCTTGTATGTTCAACCTTTAAAAAGGTAGGTGACCCTGTATTAAAATACTGAAGGACATTTTAAGCTACCAAACGTCTAGACACATTTTTTTTTTTTTTTACTGATTTTTAACCTGTACTGTTACATTCATAGAGAGTCTCTTTTGTTGTATAGTTGTAATTATACAATTATTCAACATTTTATGAAGTGAAGGGGGTGTGAGAATGTTTTAAATTGTCCATATTTAGTCAATTTTTTTTTTTACACCAGGTCTGTTTTTAATGTATCCAAAAAAACACACATTTAGTTTATTTATATCAGCCGCAACCTCAGTTTTTCTTTAATTATAGTTCTTCTCATATCTGTGTCTTAAATTACCTTCATTGTCCTAAAACAACTAAAAAATTACCACAGAAGTGTTAAACTTACTTAATCGTGTTTACCTGTGTTTAATTATCTACTGTATGTTTGGTTCGCACTCTTTCTAAGCATCTTTGTTTTTTCCGTTCACTATTGTAAAGTAAATGCTCTGTTCCTTTGTGTTTATGTTCCCTTGAGCCTGTTTACCTCCGCTGCGATTTTCTGTATTTTCTTATCCTGTATTGTTTTCGATCTTGTCTTTGCTTAGTGCTTGTGGATGTATTTACTCCTGTTAGCTTGTGCCTGTTTATACAGTACCTGCTTATTGCCTGACATTTTTGTGTTGTTCTCTTTAACCGTTCGATTCAATTCAATTCTATTCAATTCATTCATTCATTTTCTACCACTTATCCGAACTCAGGCGTCATCGGGCATCAAGGCAGGATACACAAGGAACAATTTTTCCAGAGATGCCAATCAACCTACCATGCATGTCTTTGGACCAGGGGAGGCAACCGGAGTACCCGGAGGAAACCCCCGAGGCACGGGGAGAACATGCAAACTCCACACACACAAGGTGGAGGTGGGAATCAAACCTCCAACCCTGCTAACCACTAAGCCACCGTGCCCCCCTCAATTCAATTCAATTCTATTCTATTCTATTCAATTTTATTTGTATAGCACTTTTTACAATTGACATTGTCACAAAGCAGCTTTACAGAACATAAACATAGAACAAAAGGTTAATATAAAGAATAATATAAAGATTAATATAATACTAAAGTGCAAGAATAATATTAGATATATTTAAATATGCTTGTATTTATCCTCAATGAGCAAGCCTGAGGTGACTGAGGTGAGGAAAAACACCCTTAGATAGAAGAGGAAGGAACCTTGAGAGGAACCAGACTCAAGGGGGAACCTCATCCTCATATGGGTGACACTGGAGGGTGTGATTATAAATATACAGAGGTTGTTGTCCTCAAAGATCACATGGAGTTGCATCTCCTCTTTAGTATAACAGAGTCCAACTGGAGCTGGTAAATCTCTAGATGCCTCAGGATCCTCAAAGAGTCTGCCTCGTCTCAGTGGAGGTCCAAAATCTTCACCATTGTATCTAATTTTTGACTGTTCCTAATTTAACTTTATGTTATTAAACCCTCCTGCATTTAAACCCAAACTCTTGTTGTCTGCCTCATGACAGAAATGAAGTTACAAACAGATTACAAAGAATTTGATCGTGATTAGTGCGAGTGTTAACTAATTTACTCAGACATTTTAATAGCCCACATTGTTACAAAGCAGCTTTGGAGAAATATAAATAGAGATTAGATATTGTTCTAATAAACAAACCAGAGGTGACAGCAAAGAGGAAAAAACTATCACAAATGACATAAAGAAACAAATTCATGTCTTCTGAGATTATTAATTTTTCTCTTCTACAATTCAAAAAGTCAAAGAATGTTAAAAGATGTCTTACGTAAGTAATTATGAAGCCCAAGCAGCGTCAAAGACGAACACTTTACTGTAATCTTTGGTAGATATTTCAGATATCTGCTACAAGCTCCTCCCCTTTTTGGTCTCTGGTGTATGATTGGGTGAAATGCCATCCGCTGCAACAACCTTTATTAGTCCAGGGTCTGTTTACTGTATTATACAGAGAAATACTTTTCATGGTGAACACACTATAAAGCTTCCTGTCATTAATTTTATTTAAATTTTGCATAAATAAAATCCAGGATGTATAGCAATGTAGCCTACTGCTAACGAAGCTTAGCATCTCTTTACTGGTGGCTTTCACATGTCTGCTTTAAATCTGCATGAGCTCTTGATGTTCTCACAGAAGTCAAGGATTACTGGTAGGATGTAAAAAATAAATGGAGGGGGGCAATTAATCTCATTCTGAAATGGTTTCTGCTATATAGCAGCACTGTGGTGTCTGGTGAGGAGGATGAGGGTGAGGTTTACTCATTTTCCCTGAGCAAGAAAAGGAAGTAAATAATGCTATATGGCTGTACTGTATACTAATAACAATCTACATACTCACTGTCCGTTTCCGCCCATTTCAGGTGTTTCTTATGTTTATAAATGAACACTCGTCATATTCTTTATTCCTTTTAGATATTTAAACGCTCAGCTCTTAACGTCTCAGAGTTTGTAGGATTGTTCTGTCCAATCAAGGGCATTTCTGTCTCTCTTTATAAAATCCTCTGATTTGGAGACCTTGACTCTAATTAGACTAACATTGAAGTTATTTTTAAGTCAGTATCCTGATTTAGCACATACAGAGCTAGCATAAGTAATCCATCCAAACAAAAAATACTATTTAGCTGAAGGTGTGTAGATGACGTCCATGTTCGTCTGCCTTTTTTTTTCTTTTTTTCTTTCAAAGAATGACATCATCTTCAGTAAGGAGTACGGAGTAAAGATCGATTGTTTTTGTGGTGGATTGTGGGATTATTTTAGGAACGTTCCGGTGGAAGGATTTTGCTGAGGGACAGAGAGGGAGGGAGAGAGAGAGAGAGAGAGAGAGAGAGAGAGAGAGAGAGAGAGAGAGAGAGAGAGAGAGAGAGAGAGAGAGAGAGTATAACTAAAAAGAGTATAAAAAAAGTTTAAAAAAACAGTAAAAAAAAATTATTTGTTAGTAAATTAAAATATTGGGAACTTTGGCAAATTAGTAGCACTATACAAGAAACCAAATATTTCAGGATTTCAGAGTAGTAACAGTTATTTTCCTACAAAAGCATGCTATTTATTTATTTATTTATTTATTTATTTATTTATTTATTTATTTATTTATTTGTTTGTTTGTTTGTTTGTTTGTTTGTTTGTTTGTTTGTTTATTTATTTTTGAATATCAGTTTTGTCTAAAATATTAGACTCAAGATTCAAGATTCTTTTATTGCCAATACACCGAGTGAAGCAAAACTAAAGCAGTCCTAACAGTGCAATTCACTTATAATTGTAAACAGTCAAATGTTTTCATTTTTTTTTTTAATTTGCTGTTTGTCTAATATATCGATATGTCACGTGTCACTGAAATGTCATCATCTATTATGACGTGATATGATATTTGACATGATATCCATGGACTGTGGAGTATGAATTATGATTCCTGAATTTCCTGTAATAAATCATCAACGCTGAGATTATGCCTTTGCGTCCTGCCTCGTTCACCCAGACGTTACGGCTCACCTCGGTTCGCTCAGATAAACATCCAGCCGACAGCTTTTTTTTAATCCTGTATTGATCTTCTTATAAATAAGCAGTGTTTAGACTCGAGCTGGAATCCCAGTGAAATAAGTGGTCATGTTTAGATTTTTTTTTACTTCATTACACTCTGGTTGTTCAGTTGTTCATTGTTTATGGGCTTAAGGGACTTATTTTATTTCATGTAGCTCAATTAGCCAAGTTCTACTCAGTGCCTGCTGGCTGCGATGCAGGACGGCTAGGAGACTGACCGGTAATGGTGCACTAATAGACTCAGTTGTTGCCTTTATTTTATCTGAAAATATCTCCGAAATAAACAAGCTTTTAAGAAATAATGTTTTTCTCAGTGCTCCTACAGTTAACGGATAACCTGGGACATGAAGTGGGCAATCATTATAGTTTACAAATAAATCGTGAGACTTCTTGTGCTTTATTTACATTTAGTGTACCATCATCTTTACCTGTAGTGACTTCTGCTTTTCTCCTTCACCTCGTCCTTGTCGTCTGTTCGTCATCAGGTTATAACCACTGCAGTTAATAATGTTTAACCGTGGAAGCCGAGGCTGCTTGTGCTGCATGGGAGAATCTACGAGTGCTCAAACACACACACACACACACACACACACACACACACACACACACACACACACACACACACACCGTGTCTAACAGATGGCTCCCCAGTAAAGTGGAAATTGTCTTCGCTTTTGGTAAAGGCACACATGGCATGGTTGTAAAAGACCAGCACACTTCACAAAATTGTGTCAGTGTCGTATATCGTCCGACTACGTTCACTCAGAGCACAGACTGTTCGTTCATAACACCTACATATGATTTACATGATTATATTTTAATGATTTTTTTAATGATTGAATCGCTGTACGATCAATAAAATCCTATTTATCACTCGATTTCTTTTAAACGAAGTTGAATGAAAGCGAACAAACTTCTAAGAGCTGCACATTCGATTCATTCAGACTGAATAAAATGAAAAGTAAGCTACTGCCATAGAAATTCTCAAAAAAAGAGAATAAGAAATAGTGAATAGATTGTTAATGTTAGGCCAAACCTGTTTACATGCTGCTTACATCCATCAAACTGTTTTGCACACTTTTTTATTTTTTTTTTGCTCTTTGCACACTCTGTCTAACATTTCCGGCGTTTTGCACGCACTGTACGATATTCCAGTTGTTTGCTGTTTTTGCACAAATCCTATACATTATCTCAGGACCTGCTGCTAAGAAACTGTGTTCATTCTAGTATTATTGCACGCAATATTGTCTGAACATACAGTATTTACACTGGTCGGTCGGCGCTGTTGCTGTTTATTGTCTCTTGTGTATTGTCTTTTTTGTATTTTGTATTGTCTTTTTGTCTGGACTGTCTTTTGTCCTACACTGTCTTGTCTGTCTTCTTTGTCCTGTCCTGCACTGTTTGCACCAGTTTGCACAGTTGCACTTTATGTGGCTAGGACTACAGTACTTACTCAGTCCTTCGCCCGGTCTTTGTTTTTATCAGTTTTTTTGTTTTTTGTTATCTTTTTTGTTATCTTTTTTTCCACTCTACTTATCCATAGATCTTGTTTAAAAAAAAAAACCTATCACATCTAATAAAAAGTGGTGTTGATGTGGTAGTCTCATCACATATGTACACGTTTAAGTCTTTCGGGGGGACAAACAAACAAACAAACAAAAAAAAAAAAAGGGATTGAAGGCAGTTATAATGGAAGGAGTTATTGATCAATCTGAGATTTGAGCTTCCTCTCCCATGAATTTATCCATCTCTCCATGCATTCACTCATAGTTCACAGTTTACTTGAGCATGTCTGCTAACCCTTCCTGCTATAGAGGGCTGTATCATGGCTGAGCCCAGCTTCTTATTTATAGGAAGTCATTCTTACCTTTAGCCATTCATCCAACCAATATTTAAA
Source organism: Tachysurus fulvidraco (assembly GCF_022655615.1). Taxonomy (NCBI): domain Eukaryota; kingdom Metazoa; phylum Chordata; class Actinopteri; order Siluriformes; family Bagridae; genus Tachysurus; species Tachysurus fulvidraco. The sequence continues at coordinate 6,189,910 of NC_062520.1, read as the reverse complement.
TAAATTATCCATACCTTCATCCATCTAGTCATTCATTCCTCTATCCATATATTCATTTGTGTTCATCCTCCCACCCAACCGTCTATCCAATAATAGAGTCATCCATCTATCCATCTCTCCATCCATCTCTCCATCCATTTCTCCATCCATCCATCTATCTATCCATCCATCCATCTATCCATCCATCCATAAATCCACCCCATAGCAGTGGATCTGGCAATACCAATCTAGCATTGATATTCCTTTGAGAAAGTCTGATAACCCTTTTTGCTCCATGAGGCTATATGATGGCTGACCCTGTGCTCTGACCCAAACTTCTCAGTCATAGAAATTCAGTCTTTCTTTCATCCATTCATCCATTCAATATTTAATCAGTTAATCCATGCATTCATCCATGCCTGCATCTGTTCCATGCGTCCATCTATCCATTTTTTCACCTGAGAGGATGCCATCTGAACTGCATCAGAAAAGGCACAGACATTGGTGTTGCTTGTTGTGAATTTAATTAAAAAAAAAAAAAAAAGGACTAGAAAAAAAAAGTTTAAATCAGATTTCATTAAAATACAAAATATAATGAAAATTAGATCTCATTTACTTTCACCGTTAAAAACACTATGTAAATGGCCTCGGGTATTATTATTATTATTATTATTATTATTATTATTATTATTATTATTATTATTATTATTATTATTATTATCATTGCATTTTTTTAAACCTTAAAATATAAGTCTGTACTCTTATTACATTTACATTCTCCTCGATGTTCTCCTACTGTACTGTACATACCCAGTTCACCAGTTCGGCTTAACATTCAGTCAAAAGTTTTTACATTGAACCTGACAGAGATCACACACTTACAGGCACAAACACACTCAGATGTTCTACCTGAAACTCTACTGGCCTCTCTGATTAAAGCTGGCACAGTCAGATGTGTGAGCTCAGATTCTACACCTCCAGCACTCACCTCCTCCACCTGCCTCGAACGATATCCGTTCCTCACAGGCCAGTAACACCACCAGGAGGTAAGATGCCCCTGTCCACAAACCTTAACGTCTCATAAACTTGCTTTGTATCATCACATTGCTCGGCCACTTCTCTTGTAAATACAAGTGTAAATTACACCCTTTCATTTTTTCCCACAATTTCTCCTTCCCTTTCACCTTTCCTGCCTCTGCACGATAAGCTGCGTAGACGGAGAAGACACACAATGGAGCCATTGTTGCAGGCCAGCAAGCTGATAATGCTATATGACATTAAGGCCACTAATGCCCATGCCTATTCAGACACAGCCTGGAGTTAAATAAAGAACAGTTCGCTCGACAAATACTGGTGTGAAATTAGTGAAATTTAAATATTGAATATGTTATAATTGGATACATTGTCACTGGTAATTTTGTTTTTCAGTGCATGATTATAAAGAGATGAGTATATATTATGTAAATAACAAAATACATTCATTCATCATCACTAACCTTTTTAGGGTTGTTGTAAAGTCAGATCTTATTCTAGGAACACTGGGTATGGACAACACACACACACACACACACACACACACACACACACACACACACACACACACACACACACATACATACATACACATGCACACACACACACCTAGGTGCTATTGAATTCATTCATTCATTCATTCGTTCATTATGTGTTACATTTTTCCATTTGTCAGTCCATCCAAACATTTATAGGATTCATTCATTCATCCAGCTGTCTATTTGTTCAGGAACCCATCAAAAAAAGAGGGGAAGTCGTGGTCTAATGGTTAGAGAGTTTGATTCCTAACCCTAAGGTTGTGGGTTTGAGTCTACCTCACGATTGAGGTGCCCTTGAGCAAGGCACTAAACCCCCCAACTGCTCCCCAGGCGGTGCAGCATAAATGGCTGCCCACTAGCTGTATGTCACATCACTCATACACTCACTCACTCACTCACTCACTCACTCACTCACTCACTCACTCATCTATCCATCTATCTATACCTTTATTAAGGGATTCATTTATTCATCCATCCAGCCAGCCATCTATTCATCCATCCAGCTTGCCACCTATGAATTTATTTAATAATCCATCCATCCATTTATCCATCCATTCATGCATTCGATCATGGATTCATCCATATACATACAGACCCATAGATCATTCCATCTCTCCATTCATCGATTTATCCATCCATCCATTTATCCATCCATCCTTCCATCCATCCATTTATCCATCCATTTATTCAGAGATTCACCTACTAATTCATACATCCATCCATCCATTCATCCATCCATCCATCCATCCACCCACCCATCCATCCATTTATCCACCAATTTATTCAGAGATTCACCTACTAATCCATCCATCCATCCATTCATCCATCCATCCATCCATCCATCCATCCATCCATCCATCCATTTATCCATCCATTTATTCAGAGATTCACCTACTAATTCATCCATCCATCCATCCATTTATCCATCCATTTATTCAGAGATTCACCTACTAATTCATCCATCCATCCATTCATCCATCCATCCATCCATCCATCCATCCATCCATCCATCCATCCATCTATCCATTTATCCATTCATTTATTCAGAGATTCACCTACTAATTCATCCATCCATCCATTTATCCATCCATTTATTCAGAGATTCACCTACTAATTCATCCATCCATCCATTCATCCATCCATCCATCCATCCATCCATCCATCCATCCATCCATCCATCCATCCATCCATTTATCCATCCATTTTTTCAGAAATTCACCTACTAATTCATCCATCCATCCATCCATTTATCCATTCATTTATTCAGAGATTCACCTACTAATTCATCCATCCATCCATCCATCCATCCATCCATCCATCCATCCATCCATCCATCCATCCATCCATCCATCCATTTATCCCTCATGGTCCAAATAACAAAAATAAAAAACTGTAACCGTTATGCAAATCTCTGATTAAGTATGCAATTTAACAACATGAATTATTCTGTTCTTCCTCTAGATAAACTTACAACAAACTGCTTTCCTGTGAAAAAGGTTTTCAAGCAGAAGACAGGTTACATATTCACTGACGCCTTACACAACTTTTCAGGAACACTTTTTTTCTAAGATTGCCGTTCTATTGAGACTCACTATATTTCTAGCATTATCTTTGCAGTGGTTCAGGTTTATTAAACCCACAATATAATTTCAGTCCTACTGTGTATCCCAGCATCCTCTCTGTTCTGCCGTGCTTTTACAGAGCACTAACACACTCTCTCTCTCTCTCTCCCAGGGGGAACATCCTGTCTGAAATGTTAAACACATATTGAGTTTCGTGTCTGGTGCCCCGCGCTGCGGCGGACGCCATAATGACTGTCATTTCAAATTAACCTCAGTCCTTTCTACATCTCCCACCGCTGGAGTGATTCAGCTGCGCCCCACACCTTGCTGACACACACAGTCAATCGCTTTAGATTTATGACAGGGCCCTTCGCATGCCTTGCGCAAAAGGCTAAATCTGAATGTGCCGTTCCTGCTGTCACTAACTTCTTTATCTTCCTCGTCTAAATGCCAGGGTCACAGCGCAGCAGCGTTTTCAGCTCAGATAGAAGAGCAGGTATTTAAAAAAGCAGACAAAAGAGGAAAAAAAGCTTTGGGGGGGGGGGGGGGGAATAAAAATTGTAATTGCAAAAAAAAAAAGGGAAAAAAGTGCAGTTTTGAAGTTTGGGGGGTTTGTCGCTTTAACGGATCGGATCAGAATCAGATTTATTGGCCAAGTGTGTCGACACACACGAGGAATTTGGTTCCAGCTGTTTGTGACTCTCAAAAGTACAGACACTATACTATAGTGAGTGAGTGAGTGATGTGACATACGGCTAAGTACGGTGACCCATACTCAGAATTCGTTCTCTGCATTTGACCCATCCAAAGTGCACACACACACAGCAGTGAACACACACAGCAGTGAACACACACACTCACAGTGAACACACACCCGGAGCAGTGGGCAGCCATTTATGCTGCGGCGCCCGGGGAGCAGTTGTGGGGTTCGGTGCCTTGCTCAAGGGCACCTCAGTCCTGGCCGGCCCGAGACTCGAACCCACAACCTTAGGATTACGAGTCAGACTCTCTAACCATTAGGCCACAACTTGCCCCACTATACAAATTATACAAACAGTAGTAATGTGTGTAATATATACAGATGATGTGATGACTGACAGTCCCGATAATGCAGTACTTGAAGCAGGGAATATAATTAATAATATGAAGCAGGGAATATAATTATGGTGAGTTGTTGATCAGGGTGATGAGGAGCCTGGGGAAATAAACAGTTCCTGTGTATGGCAGTATTAGTAAGCAAAGTTCTGTAGCGCCTGCCAGAAGGGAGGAGCTGAAAGAGGTTGTGTGCAGGGTGCGAAGGGTCAGTGGTGATTTTTCCTGCCCGGTTTCTGGTTCTTGTGTCGTACAAGTCCTGGGGAGTGGGCAGAGGGGCAGTGACTGTTTTGTTTGTTGATTTTTGCAGTGTCCTAAAATACAATTTTATTCACTTAATTAACAACAACTTTTAATGATTCTTCTTCTTCTTCTTCTTCTTCTTCTTCTTCTTCTTCTTCTTCTTCTTCTTCTTCTTCTTCTTCTTCTTCTTTTGTCTAAGCACCTTTGTTTCCATTCGGTGTTGTAAATAAATCTTGACTTTGCCTAGTGCTTGTGGATGTATTTACTCCTGTTAGCTTGTGCCTGTTTATACCTGCTTATTGCCTGACATTTTTGTGTTCTCTTCCCCCGTTCACCTTGTATCATAATTTTTGACTGTTCCTAATTTAGTGCCTTTTGTAATTAAACACTCCTGCATTTAAACCCAAAGTCTCGTTGTCTGCATCCTGACAGAAGTGAAGTTACAAATGCAGGTAAACAGATCACAAAGAGTTTGATCGTGATTAGTGCGAGTTGGAGAAATACAAATGGAGATTAGATATCGTGTCTAATAAACAAACCAGAGCTGACAGCGAAGAGGAAAAAACTATCACAAATGACACGAAGGAACAAATTCAATAAAACCTGCACTCTTCTGGGATTATTCGTTTTTCTCTTTTATAATTGTCAATTAAGTCAATTATTTTATGTAAAAAGCAGACAAAAAAGAGAAAAAAGCTTTTGGGAAAAAAAAGACATGGAAAAAATGGAAAATGTGCAGTTTTGTTGTTTCAACAGGATTTGTTTAATAATAATAATAATAATAATAATAATAATAATAATAATAATAATAATAATAATAATAATAATAATAATGATAATGATAATGTTTATAATTATCATTATCATCATCATTATTATTATTATTATTATTATTATTATTATTATTATTATTATTATTATTATTATTATTAACAGAATAACATTTTTTATTAAACAATTAAATTGTTAATAGGACCAACAACAGAATACAATTATTATACAGTTATAAATTTCAGGCTTTTGTTGTTTCATCAGTGTTTGTTTTGTTGTTAACAACAACAACAACAACAACAACAACAACAACAACAACAATAATAATAATAATAATAATACTTTTTATTATTGTTCTTCTTTTTTCTTCTTCTTCTTCATATTATTAATATAATTATTATTATTAGCATTATCATCATTATTATTGTTATTATTTTTTTCTATTTATTCAGAATAATCCTTTAATTGTTTGTTAATTTAAAATACTATTTTAAATAGAGTTTACATTTTATTATATAGAACTTAAAACTAAATCTTACCTTGTTTAAAAAACCAACACTACAATGTGATCTGTGAGCAGTGTTTTCTACAGCCATTGAAGTGACGACTGCTGGTCTGCATACCATCTCTTCATCATCATCATTAAGCTGTGCTCTGGGGAACCGATCTACTCTCGTAAACTTCTCATAAAGTTCTGCACAGTGGCAACTTCATTATTCTCCTACAGACCAGTGTGAGCTCATGAGGATTATGTCCCAATTCTTTTGGGCTGATTTCAGCTCCTTTTTTGGAAGCATATGTACACGATTTCACTCAAATGCAAGAAAATATTGCAATAATTTAAAAATAAAAATGATTCTGATCCAATCACCACTTTAATCTTTAAGTGTGTTGTCCCGATTTTCTTGCAGAAGGAGCACTTTTTTATTCCCTGGTTTAAGGCATAGCTTTGTCAGCCTCCTGTTGGCAACAGCAGAAAAAGAGGAAATATAAGTGATCTGTTCAAAAAAGCGGGAACCGCCACATCTCTCACATCTCTGTACTCACCTGGGCCTGAGCCTCGACTTTCTTCACACCAATCCCAGAACCGAAAGTGATAAAGCCTCACAGGGGCAGACAGACGTGGCTTAGAGATTGGGCTTTCGCTTCTGACTGAGTGAAGATGGCTAGAAATGTGTTTGTAGAGCGAGTGTGTGTTTGTGCTTTCTGTATGAATGTGAGTTGGGTTATAGACAGCTAGATTAGGACTGGTGTGTGTGTGCGTGTGTGTGTGTGTGTGTGTGTGTGTGTGTGTGTGTGTGTGTGTGTGTGTGTGTGTGTGTGTGTGTGGAGTAAATGTCTGTGGAGGGGAGATGAAGACAGATCTGAAGGTCTCTTCCAAGCCCCATGAGAGGAAGCTGAGAAGGAGATAAGGTGCATCAGCTTAATCCTTAAAAGTCAATATCTATACACACACACACACACACACACACACACACACACACACACACACACACACACACACACACTTCGAGTTTTCATAGTTAAGGGACCCTACACCTGCCAAAAGTAGCCTGTAGAAAGTATTTCTTTAAATAGTTCAAAAATAGTTTTAATTAGTTTTTTTTTTCTACTTACTTTCACTAAAGAAACCCTTTATATATATGGGTATATGGGTAACATTTAAATTTATGGGGACATTTAAATGTTCACCATAAAGTATCGTTAAAAAGGCAGTATATGGTGAGTAAATTCAATTTTAAACATTTTTACGTTTAAAACAATATTAAGATGCGATCTTTGGGGTCCAAGCACTCGTCACAACTGGTGCCACCAGTGACCTATTTCTGGTGGAGCAGTAACAAGATAAACACACTGGATATGTTTGACTTACAGCATGCAGTATGTAGCTCAGGAACCCTTTCAGTTGACTGATGGAAGCTGATTGGCTGATGGTGGCCATGTTTTTATCCACTCATCATAAAAAAAAAACAACAACAATCCATTCATAATACCTAGAGCACAACCAAACATCAGCTCAGTTAGACGAACAGTTCATTTAAACTACAACAATCAGGACCAAATCTTCACAAACTTCCACAGGATCTTAAGCATGATTTTCAAATCTAGTGCAAGTCTATGGAAACTAATAAGAGTCATGGCTGCTTAATTAAAACACAAGCTCCCGCCCACTGGAATTGATCAGCATGGGAATGTGGTTACCATATTATCTCAATATTTTGTATTTTTTATTTATTTTTTATTTAGGATTCGACTCTGCTGAGTATTTTTTGACACATACTTTAGAGATATAGAAAAGGTCTTGTGTCTCTATGAATATTTGCATTTATGGCATTAGGCTTCTTCTTTAGTGTCAATTGTAGGCATCCAAACAGTAAAAACATTATGTCTGAAATCTCAAAAAAGAAGAAGAAGAAGAAGGAGAAGAAGAAGAAGATTAACTACAAGAAAGAAAAACAACTACAAAAAGAACTACAAGAAAAAGAAGACAATATCTTAAACAACTCAATACATGAACAGTAACAATAGGAAAACTTTACTGTTTTTATAGTTTTAATTATAATTGTATTACTTTCATAATTATTTTATTAATTAATCCTATTGTCTTAAGACTTTGTGCTTGTCTTTGGTTAAATTGGCATAGTATTTATTTACCCAAAATAACAAGCCAGTATTTCTGCACCACGATACTACCCGGTTACTCTGATACATAGAAGAAAAGTCTTTTTTTTGTTTGTTTGTTTTTTTGTGTGTGTTTTTTTTACCGAACTATAATCAGTGCTCTTCATTCAATATTAATTATGTGTCATTTTGCTAATGGGTTCTAGCCAAGTGACTCTCAAAGCGTCTGCAGACAGATACATTTTACCTGTGGGATGGTGAGGAGTGACGGAAATTATATTAGAGTTTATTGCATTATGTTTACAATGCTGTGCAGAAAGAGAGAGCTCTCCACACACACACACACACACACACACACACACACACACACACACACACACACACACACACACACACACACAAGTGGAATGAGTTTCATTCCTCCAGGGCGCTGTGTTAAATAAATGGTCCTCCAGGCCCACTCGGAAGAAAGCGAAATGATCATATCATTAAACATAATAGATCTGTCATGAAAAACAAGACCGTATTCACGGTGCTACATTCAAGTAGCAGCCGAGACAAAATGATGCATCGCGTTAACAGCGTAGTAAAAGTGTGTAGCTCAAAGGTTATGATATCTTTTATAATTCATAAGGCAAGATGTTGCTATGAACTGTTTCAATTGGACTGCATTTTCCCTGAGATGTGCATGTTTTTGGTCATAAAATCGTAATAAAAAGCTATAAAACTATTCAAATCCACGTACATTGATATTTTGCAATTTAGGAGTCATCCAGGCATAGAGTTAAATACGCTGCTACGATTTTCTGAAGACGTCAGCGAGCGTGCAACAGGGAGTAGTAATGACAGGCGAGGCGGCCAAGACAAAGCACAAGGAGAGACTGAATAGAGCTCTGAGAGCTGGAGAATAAGGAAATGATGAAGGGCTACCCCACGGCGTTGAAGTAAATGTGTTCTGAAATGCCGAAAACACCGAAAAACAACTGTTAGATGATAAAGAATGAAACCTTAAAGGTGTACCGAAATGATTTTTTAGCTATAAAGCCCGGTTCTGTTTCATTCCTTAAATTTCCACCATCATCTTCTTACACGGTGAGTGCACTTACTGAAAGCTTGTCTTCCAGATGTTGTGACATAACTCATAACTCAGAAATGTCCTCAGAAGCAATGCTTCGTCTGTAATGGCGCACTCCGACATCGCGGACAACATCTGAGGCTTCCTTGGTGCATTACTGTCAGCGGAGGTTACATCACGAGTTTACAATATCAATCATAGACTTGTTCTACAAAACAAAGAAAAAAAGAAAAAACAAGCGACCTTTTAATGCATGCTCTGGTAGCTGAAAAGGAAAATTGCCAACAGGTTCCTCAACAAGATTGTCTCAAAGAAAACAAACAAAAAGCCAAAGATTTACACAAGCTTCCTGTAAGTAACGGGTTAAAAATAAAGATGCTTGATGCTGTGTATCTGTGTTTTAATCCATGGCTTGCTGGAACAAGAAATGAAAATGTTTTTTATTCTGCTGTCATTTTGGGTTTACACTGTACTGTATGATTAGTGTCTGGAATTTACTGTCTCAGAGAGTAATAAATTACTTATTCAGTCATGATTTAAATCTCACTGGTGGCCAATGTAACACCACTGGGTCCAAAAACAGCTGAAAATAAAAGTCTGGAATTATCAAACATTTCCTTTGGTGCTTGGACTCCTAAAAAAAAAGAATTTTTACTGTGTGGAAACACCAGTTCGCACTGAAGATAAACATTGTTATTCATTCATTCATTCATTTTCTACCGCTTATCTGACTTCTCGGGTCACGGGGAGCCTGTGCCTATCTCAGGCGTCATCGGGCATCGAGGTAGGATACACCCTGGATGGAGTGCCAACCCACCGCAGAGCAAACACACTCTCATTCACTCACACACTCACACACTACGGACAATTTTCAAGAGATGCCAATCAACCTACCATGCATGTCTTTGGACCGGTGAAGGAAACTGGAGTACCCGGAGGAAACCCCCGAGGCACAGGGACAATCCATAATATCTAAACTGGGGGGCACGGTGGCTTAGTGGTTAGCACGTTCACCTCACACCTCCAGGGTTGGGGGTTCGATTCCCGCCTCCGCTTTGTGTGTGTGGAGTTTGCATGTTCTCCCCCGGGTTTCCTCCGGGTACTCCGGTTTCCTACCCCGGTCCAAAGACATTCATGGTAGGTTGATTGGCATCTCTGGAAAATTGTCCGTAGTGTGTGATTGTGTGAGTGAATGAGAGTGAGTGTGTGCCCTGTGATGGGTTAGCATTCCGTCCAAGGTGTATCCTGCCTCGATGCCCGATGGCGCCTGAGATAGGCACAGGCTCCCCGTGACCCGAGGTAGTTCGGATAAGCGGTAGAAAGTGAGTGAGTGAGTGAGTGAGTGAGTGAGTGAGTGAGTGTCTATGGAAAGGATGACAGTAAAAATGGACTTTTTGTTATCAGGATGTTTTCAGAACTGTCTTTCCAGAGATGGCTTAACACACATTATCTACAGTATTCAGTGGAAAATACTAATGTAATCTAGCATTGCTTTAATCAAATACAATGTGATCAGGAAATGTGCAGTTTAATTAACTACTACTGTGTTAATATGCATACAGAGGATTGGGATTCCTAGGAACTACTTAACAGTGAAACTGACAGAACATGTAGACCACACATCCTTCACTGGAAATGAAAGACACCGTGACTACACCTCCTTTACTTGGACCTGATAAACTCATAGGTCACAGGACTTGAAAGACACAGAAGCCACACCACCTTCAGGGCTATACCTCTATTACTTGGACTAAAAGACATAGAAACCACACTTTCTTCATGGGCCACACGGGATGCACTTATTTCAATGGATTTCAGAACAGCGTAACAGATATTGTGTCATTGGGTAGGCGTGGCCTATTTGATAATCTAACCCTAACCCTAACTGTAGTTTTTGGTTGTTTATTTGTTTTTGAAAATAGCTTGAGTGTAAGATAATAAAGCATAATAGATATAAAATATAAAATCTACTTTTATGACTGTTTTGTCCTTCACTATCCATCGTAGGTATGCTACCTACCTTTTTTTTTTTTTTTTTGAAAGAGGGCGTTCTTCCAAGACCTCCAGAAACACGCCCACTTTACGTAGTGGTGACGAAACCCCAGGAATTTAGTGAATGCCTGAGCGACACTTCATTCACTTGGAGACACAAGTCTGAAAGACACAAAAGATACATCTCTTTCTGGGGACAGAACTCTTTAAAAAAAAAGCCATGCCTCCTTCACTTTGAATGAAAGACTAAGACAATCCATACCTCATCCAGGGGCCATACTGTACCTCATTCACTTGAATTGAAAGACTCAGAAGCCACACCCTCTTTGTTGGCCACACCTCATTCACTTCAGATTTAAGACTAAGAAGCCATATTTCCTTCAGAGGCCTGACCTTTTTACTTGCACTGAAAGACACAGAAGCCATACCTCCTCCACATCTCCTTCAGAAGCCACAGCTGGAATTAAATCACTTCATATAAAAGACTAGAAATCCGTGTTTCATTCTGAGGCCACACCTCTTTTATTCGGACTGAAAAATACAAAAGCTACACCTTCATCAGTGGCCACACCTCCTTTACCTGGAGTTAAAGACAGAATAGTCACACCTCCTTTACCTGGAGTTAAAGACAGAATAGTCACACCTCCTTTACCTGGAGTTAAAGACAGAATAGTCACACCTCTGTTACCTGGAGTTAAAGACAGAATGGTCACACCTCCTTTACCTGGAGTTAAAGACAGAATAGTCACACCTCCTTTACCTGGAGTTAAAGACAGAATAGTCACACCTCCTTTACCTGGAGTTAAAGACAGAATAGTCACACGTCTGTTACTTGAAATAGTCACACGTCTGTTACCTGGAGTTAAAGACAGAATAGTCACACCTCCTTTACCTGGAGTTAAAGACAGAATAGTCACACCTCCTTTACTTGGGGTTAAAGACAGAATAGTCACACCTCCTTTACCTGGAGTTAAAGACAGAATAGTCACACGTCTGTTACCTGGAGTTAAAGACAGAATAGTCACACCTCCTTTACCTGGAGTTAAAGACAGAATAGTCACACCTCCTTTACCTGGAGTTAAAGACAGAATAGTCACACCTCCTTTACCTGGAGTTAAAGACAGAATAGTCACACCTCCTTTACCTGGAGTTAAAGAC
>NC_062520.1:6162845-6172845 GCF_022655615.1 Tachysurus fulvidraco | reverse complement strand
TTGGGCCCTTTAGCAAGGCCCTTAACCCTCTCTGCTCCAGGGGCACTGTATCTTGCTGGGCCCTTTAGCAAGGCCCTTAACCCTCTCTGATCCAGGGGCACTGTATAATGTTGGGCCCTTCAGCAAGGCCCTTAACCCTCTCTGCTCCAGGGGCACTGTATCATGTTGGGCCCTTTAGCAAGGCCCTTAACCTACTCTGATCCAGGGGCACTGTATCATGTTGGGCCCTTCAGCAAGGCCCTTAACCCTCTCTGATCCAGGGGCACTGTATCATGTTGGGCCCTTTAGCAAGGCCCTTAACCCTCTCTGCTCCAGGGGCACTGTATCTTGTTGGGCCCTTCAGCAAGGCAACAGCAGTTCTGCTTCATCCCATCATCCCATCATTGATTATTTCTCAGCAACAGTGAAGCACCCACGTGGATAATTCCTTACTGAGTCTTTTTACAATAACGGAAAGGTCTTTTTTCTAGAAAGGTTAACAGATCAAGCTTTCATGCGAGATGCAGCAGGTAAGTTGTTCTACATAAAGCATTTAAAGTGTGACAATGAGACAAGCCAAATAAAGTGATGTGGAGATAAGAGTGCCATTAAACTCTCAGTAATAAGTTGGAATAAGTGGAGTAGATTCCCAGCATGTGTGTTTTGGCTGCTGCTGTTCCAGGTTTGCAGTAGAGCATGTCTAAAGCACGTCTGCTGTTAAAGTCATTCTGTGGCGTGTACCAAAGCGCATGATTGACCTTCCCTTGGGATGTTTGGTACTTTAGTAGCATTTACATTTCTATTCATCAGATGCTTTTATCCAAAGAGACTTTGAAATGAGATCGGAAACAATCCACGCAGCCGAGCTTGTGTCGGTTAGGAGTTAGGAGTTTGTCTCAAGGCTCAAACAGAGGTTTGGATTTGAGCTTTTACAAATAAATTAAAACCTTTGTGAATACACACTTTTTATAGGTCAGAGCTTTCAATTCTTGGGAGCTTTAAATGTGTCATGAGTGCCAGAGAGCTGAGATGCCTTTAAGGTTCTCAGATGTATATTCCAGGAACACAGGTTATGAAACCTTTATGGAAATTCTCCTCGTATGGGACGTCGGTTCATTCACACACAATCATGGACACTTGAGGAGTAATATAATGTAATGTAGCCAATCCAATCCAACAACAATCATCAAATTCATATAGACCTTCTTCACCAACTAGGGAAGAAGACTCCGAATACCTCCTAAATGATCATCTAGGTTTGACTTGTGTTCAGTCCATTAAAACTTGTCTAATCCAGATGTGGGTTCTTCATTCAATTCACAGCCTTGATTCAAAACATGATTCGAGTGTGTTGATGTCCATGTTGTCGTGAGGCAGACAGTATGACTCACGCTTAGTCCAACCACCACACACACACACACACACACACACACACATGGTTTAAATATCTAAAATGTTATACGGTTCAAATACGATGACCTTGTAAGTTGCCAGAGAAACCCACATCTCCCAGCTGATGGAGAACTGATCATGAGCAGGCTAAAGGGAATGAAAAGGATGATGCAGATGCTAAATTAGGAGTAGCATTATATTATTATTATTACTATTATTAGATGTGTTTATGTTTAATTCCACTTCCCAAGTTTAAACTTTCTATGACTAGAACATCGTGGGAAGCATCGCTGCCTCATCTCTGCAGGATCCTCGGTTTGATCACGGGCTCGTGTTAGTGCCTGCAATGTGCATGTTCTCTCTGTGCTGTGTGGGTTTCCTCTGGGTTCTCCGGGGTTTCATCTTATCTGTGTTTGTTGAATTGCTTCAATCTGTTCGTGCGCAATGTGTTGCACCTAGACCAGGATAAACTGCTCGCTGTCAAAGTACGTATAAAAATAGATTTTACATATTTTCATTTATACACTTCCAAAACATTCAACACAAAAGCAGAGAAAATTTTTTACATATACTTTTCCTACTTTCCTGGCACATTTTTTAGATCAGGGCGGGGCTAGAGATTAAATAAAGGTAGGTGAGTCTGACGTCACAAAGCTCCTCGCGTTATGATTGGTTATAGTTTGCATATTCAGTAGAGAATCGATGCGATTGGAAGGCAGAGAGTCTCAAAATAATAAAAAAAAAAATCAATCGCGGAGCTGCAGAAAAACTGGAAGCGTTTCGGTACAGAGCAAACGGCTTTAACCCGAGTGAGGTGCCAATGAGACGCTGCGTTAAGAGAGAGGCAGTTAGAGAGCAGTTTCTACACAGAGGTGAAGCAGTAAAGGACAGACGCACGGACACTGAGCGGATGCGGTACAGAGCTTCTCCGATGCGCCGCGCTCAGCGAACCTGAACAAGTTTTGTGTGTGTATGCGTGTGTGTGTGTGTGTTTCTTGCCGAAAAGCCCGAGCACATCAACTTGTCCCGATCCGCTCTGATGGCTTCAATACTCGGCGGCAGCGGCGGCGGTGCTGGAAGCAGCCAAATCAGGTGCAAGTTCAAACGGAGAAGGAGGAGAAGATCCAAGCGCAAAGGTAAAGTCGATTTGCTTATATATATATATATATATATATATATATATATATATATATATATATATATATATATATATATATAATCACACGCAATTTATTTTCTTTTTAATGTTCTTCCTGAAGCCGTATGTGTCCCGCGCGTCAGTGAGTGTCATTCATTCGGAGCAATAGGTCAACAAAACCGCTCCACCATCACAATATGGTTTTCATTAACTGGTTTATTTTATTTAAGTTACCAAGTGTGCCCTGTGTGTGTGTGTGTGTGTGTGTGTGTGTGTGTGTGTGTGTGTGTGTGTGTGTGTGTGTGTGTGTGTGTATGCGTGTGCATATATATATATGTGTGTGTGTGTGTGTGTGTGTGCGAGAGAGAGAAAGAGAGCGCTTGTGTTTGTGCGTTTTGTGCCGGCGCGATGGTGCGATGGTGCGATGGTGTCCTGCGCGTAACGCACACTTGAGCTTCTACCTTTGTTTTTTTTTTGTTGTTGTTGTTGTTGTTGTTGTTTTAAATTCTCACTTTCTTGGTGAAAACGTGCCTTCTTTAGAGAAAAAAGCTCTGTTTTCCTTTTGTTTATCCAAAATCTGTATTGAGGCGTCAGGCGTTCAGAAGCACACGCACAGATCTTGTGCGTAATTTAGCATTTTGGTGCGTAATGTCTGTCGTCGCGCGTTTCCACTCGCAAGCAAATCAGCGTTTATGTAGAGATTATAAGGAATGGTATCATAACATGACTTAACATAACCATGACATGCCATGTCACACTGTGTGAGTCCTGTCCAGTTTTAAAACAGAGCACGGGTTTATTATCCGTGGCGTTCTACACCGGAGCAGTCAGTCTGCTTCTATTGTCCTTTTTTAACGTGTTGCTGTTAGAGCTTATTAGAAATCACATTAGGGCTCATTAGGATGTCTGAGACTGTAAGGTCAGACATATTCAATGCAAGGGCATCTGACTGCTGGTCGTCTGTGAGATATTAGAGCAACTTTTATTAGGTGTGATACTGATGCACTACTATACAGTAGGTTATATCTTGCATTGAAATCATGCACTTTGATGTGAATGATTACTTCCTTCAGTAGACTTCATTAAAATATTAATAGAATGTTTTAAGGGGTGTTTTTAGGAAAAATATATTATTATTATTATTATTATTATTATTATTATTATTATTATTATTATTATTGACCAATGTCTTATAAGTCAACACATTCCACAGAAAAAACTAACAAAACCAAAAAAAAAACTTGTTGCACATGGTTACAGAATTCCCCTTTTCACCCCTCCATTATCAGGCCTCTTTGCTTGCCACCTCGTTGCGTGATCACCTCTGAAATTTCATCACAAGCGCTGAGAAGTAAACAAAGTACAGGCCTAGGTGAGTGACAGCAACTGTGGCGCTTTTCCTTGTCTCTGCAGTGGCAGTGGTAATAAACGATGGCGCCCGCCAGCGCCTGGGTATCAGGGACACCTCTGAGTTCAGCATGACAGGCGTGTGTGTGTGTGTGTGTGTGAGAGAGAGAGAGTCAAAGACAGAGAAAGAGAGACAGTTGCTTATCACCTGTCCTGACAGACCCCTGGGGCTGATAACGTGTTGCTGATCAGACCTCCTGCCTCCTACACTGCCTGTATCTGAAGCTCCTTCACTTTGACTGGCAGGAACGTGTTTATTTTTCATGGCACTTATTTCCTGCCTTCATATTTTTCACGTCATTTGACAAATTTACAGAAACACGCTCATTTCGATTAGAAATCGATCCGAATTGCACTCAGCTTGCGATATGCCGTCGATATATGTCGGTTCTCTGTTCTTTTAGACTGTAATACTCCTTTTTTTTCTTCACGCACACACTTCCAACAGATAGCGTTAAAGGATTTTATTCAATTTGCTTGTCACGTATGCCAGCGTGGTCTCGGTGTATAAATAACACCCTTTCAAATATGACCACAGTGTTGAGAAAAGTGTGATATAAACAGACCCCTTTATTATTATTATTATTATTATTATTATTATTATTATTATTATTATTATTATTATTAAAGCAGAGTCCTGTCCTTTAACCCATGATATTAAACCTGGGTAATTGAGAAAAGAAAGATAAGTGCAGTGCTGAGTCAAATGTATTTACATAATGGAAGTGACAGAAATGGTCACAGAGCATTAAGCATTGCATATGAACATTGTGTGTGTGTGTGTGTGTGTGTGTGTGTGTGTGTCTGTGTGTGTGTGTGTGTGTGTGTGTGTGATTGCCAATTTCCCAGCTGAGCTGATGGGCTGCGATGGTTACCGTTTCCTTCATACTCCAAAACCCAAAAAAACCTAAATACACTCGCTCAGTAAGTTTGTCAAAGCGTTACAAGATTGCTTCATTTCCTCATGAACAGAACACACACTTATCTGAGAACAGCAGTATTTTTTTGGCAGCTCGGTTTGAAAAGCCGTGTCTCTTATTCAGCATTTTTTATCATTATGTTACGTTACGTTATCGCCGTGATTCAGATTTTCATCAGAATAATAGAAGGCGCACTCAGAGGAATGTCGACTCAATTAATCCCACAAAGCCGCATGACGTCAGCGCATTGTTTTAACTTTTCCCGCCCTAATCTCCGATAATGGAGATGGAAGGATAAATCTATGTGTTATTCTAATATACTTTGCTTCTTTCCACAGCTGAATCAATTACGTTTACAGTCCTCTTGGCGAATGGCCGGCATTGTTGTTGGTTTTTTTTTTGGTTTTGTTTTTTCGGGATTATCCTGTGACACTGTGCACTTTAATGCACTTGATGCTACAGATTAGAAAACAATTACAATCTATGAAGCCAGAGCAGATTAATATTTTTCCCTGATTATAATACGTCGTGGTGTGGTAATGTTCATATTAGGATCAGAAGATTAACCATGTGATTAACACAGAAACAGAATAAAATACCAGACCTCACACCTTTTGCTTCTCTCGGCACGTCTCCGAGGCCGAGACGGACACGTGCGACTCGGCTCTTCGCTTTTACTGAATTTAGCAGCGTTTCAAAAGACAAGATTCAATATTTTGTCTCCTGCACGTACTTGTGCGAGATGGGATGAAAACCCGGCCTCCTCCTCACACGGTGTCTATAAAATACTAGAAAGAGATAATAAATAAAAAGAAAGAAGTGGAACATGGCTCACATGTAAAAGGTGATGTATAAAATGTGCAGTTGTGTTAAATGTAGAAACAGTAAAGCGTTTGTTTAAACCAGATCTACACTGTGTCTGAAACGACAAACACAGACAAATTAATCACATCGGGATTGTATTTACGTCTGTCTGTCTGTCTGTCTGTCTGTCTGTCTGTCTGTCTGTCTGTTTCTACCTGTCTGTCTGTCTGTCTGTCTGTCTGTCTGTCTGCCTGTCTGTGTTTCTACCTGTCTGTCTGTCTGCCTGTCTGTGTTTC
The DNA here is from genome assembly GCF_022655615.1 of Tachysurus fulvidraco. Taxonomy (NCBI): domain Eukaryota; kingdom Metazoa; phylum Chordata; class Actinopteri; order Siluriformes; family Bagridae; genus Tachysurus; species Tachysurus fulvidraco. The sequence continues at coordinate 6,166,909 of NC_062520.1, read as the reverse complement.
TACCTGTCTGTCTGCCTGCCTGTCTGTCTGTCTGTTTCTACCTGTCTGTCTGTCTGTCTGTCTGTCTGTCTGTCTGTCTGCCTGTCTGTGTTTCTACCTGTCTGTCTGCCTGTGTTTCTACCTGTCTGTCTGTCTCTTTTTCTGCCTGTCTGTCTGTCTGCCTGCCTGTCTGTCTGTCTGTCTGTCTGTCTGTCTGTCTGTCTGTCTGTCTGTGTTTCTACCTGTCTGTCTGCCTGTGTTTCTACCTGTCTGTCTGTCTGTCTGTCTGTCTGTGTTTCTACCTGTCTGTCTGCCTGTGTTTCTACCTGTCTGTCTGTCTCTTTTTCTGCCTGTCTGTCTGTCTGCCTGTCTGTGTTTCTGTCTGTCTGCCTGCCTGCCTGTCTGTCTGTGTTTCTACCTGTCTGTCTGTCTGTCTGTCTGCCTGTGTTTCTACCTGTCTGTCTTTCTGTCTGTCTTTCTGTCTGTCTTTCTGTCTGTCTGTCTGTCTGTCTGTCTGTGTTTCTACCTGTCTGTCTATCTGTCTGTCTGTCTGTCTGTCTGTCTGTCTGTCTGTGTTTCTACCTGTCTGTCTGTCTGTCTCTCTGTCTGTCTGTGTTTCTACCTGTCTGTCTGTCTGTCTGTCTGTCTCTCTGTCTGTGTTTCTACCTGTCTGTCTGTCTGTCTTTCTCCCTGTCTGTGTTTCTACCTGTCTGTCTGTCTGTCTCTCTGTCTGTCTGTGTTTCTACTTGTCTGTCTGTCTGTCTGTCTCTCTGTCTGTGTTTCTACCTGTCTGTCTGTCTGTCTGTCTGTCTCTCTGTCTGTCTGTGTTTCTACCTGTCTGTCTGTCTGTCTCTCTGTCTGTCTGTGTTTCTACCTGTCTGTCTGTCTGTCTTTCTCCCTGTCTGTGTTTCTGTCTGTCTGCCTGTCTGTCTTTCTCCATGTCTGTTTTTCTGCCTGCCTGTCTGTGTTTCTGCCTGCCTGTCTGTCTGTCTGTCTGTCTGTCTGTCTGTCTGTGTTTCTACCTGTCTGTCTGCCTGCCTGTGTTTCTATCTGTCTGCCTGCCTGTCTGTCTGTCTGTATGTCTGTTTTTCTGCCTGTCTGTCTGTCTATTTGTCTGTGTTTCTGTCTGTGTTTCTACCTGTCTGTCTGTGTATTTATCTACTAAAATACTCTGTCTGTCTGTCTGTCTGTCTGTCTGTCTGTCTGTCTGTCTGTCTGTCTGTCTGTCTATCAAAACACTCTATCTATCTATCTATCTATCTATCTATCTATCTATCTATCTATCTATCTATCTATCTATCTATCTATCTGTCTATCTGTCTGTCGGTCTGTCTGTCTGTCTGTCCGTCCGTCCATCTGTCCATCTGTCCGTCTATTTGTCTGTTTATCTACATATGTGGGTGTAGTTAGATGCAGTAGATCTATATGAATAGAGGGAGAGATAAAAAAGAGAGAGAAGTGTATAAAAAAAAATGAAACTGTTGAACTTGTGTCATGGTTAAAAACAACATTTTAATTATTTGCCATTTTATGAAATGTCCCTCAGAACATCTTTAAAACATCCACAAGATTCAAACACGTTTGTGAACCATAATGCCAACGCTAAGATCGGACATTTTTTCTCTCCGCACACTTCATTATGCAGAATATCAGAAAAGTCTAAATCATCCTTACGCCTCGTCCACGTCTCCCGAGACGTCAGCGGACCTCCTGAGCAAATACACGCTGAACCCTCGTGCTTCTCGCTGGTTCATGACCTCGCTGAAGAAATGCTGCATTGTTGTGCTTCTGTTCCTCTGCGTGACGCAGGGTTGCGGATGTTGTACCGTACGTATCAGTATGGACGCGGAGGATACGGAGGATACGGAGGATGTGTCCGTGAGAATCGCATTCGTGTTCATGACGGTAAAATGTCAAGATGTCAAACTGGATTATTATTATTATTATTATTATTATTATTATTATTAGGATTATAATGTAACACATGGCCTAAAACAATGATCATGCTAAACGTTTCCTAGGAAGAATAACCAGGTTCACGAGGTGCATCTGTCCTTAAACCTCCTCCTGTATCCTGTATGTCATCTGAACGTGTCTAAGCAGGAAATGGAATAACAGTGAAAAGTCGTAGAAATCATTTCGGTTTTGTTTCTCTGAGCGTTATAAGATGATGTGGAACCTAATAGATGTGTAATAATCCGTCTGCACCTCGATCCGTTATGGATTTATTATCGTTAATGTCGATTATTATATTATCGAATTAAACAGTAATTACATTGTATATAAATGCTCGCTGAAGTCTACGAGTGTTTGTGTTGGTGGACGAGTTTACGGAAAGTTTACACACGTGTCAGCTTAAAGAAATCGTCAGCAGTTACGTGATTATTTGAATTCATGGGCAAACGAATGTGTTGTGAGAAACAAACAGATGTGGAAGCTGCAGCTTGAGGTCAGGCTTCTGGAGAGTCTCACTTATATCATAGTGATGGCTGAAGACCTCAGTGGATTATGAGGGATTGTGTTTTGATGCTCCATGCTGGTTAGACTGGTCTCATAAACCTCTCTTTCTCTCTCTCTCTCTTTCTCCCTCTCTCTCTCTCTCTCTCTCTCTCTCTCTCTCTCTCTCTCTCTCTCTCTCTCTCTCTCTCTCTCTCTCTCTCTCTCTCTCTCTCTCTCTCTCTCTCTCTCTCTCTCTCTCCCCCTCCCTCCCTCCCTGTATCAGCCTGCCTGTCCCTCTCTTTCTTTCTCTCTCTCTCTCATACACACTCTGTCTTTCTCTCACTCTATCCCTCTATCTCTCTCTTTCTCTCTTCCTTCCTTCCTTCCTTCCTCCCTCCCCTTCTCCCTCTCTCCCTCTTTTGTATCTCTCTTTCTGTATCTTTTTCACTGTCTTTCTTTCTTTCTTTCTTTCTTTCTTTCTTTCTTTCTTTCTTTCTTTCTTTCTTTCTTTCTTTCTCTGTCTGTCTGTCTGGCTCTCTTCTTGTCTCTCTCTCTCTCTCTCTCTCTCTTTCACTCTGTGTGTGTTGGAGATGCTGCGTCTTTTCCCTCTGTGTCTCTGTTCCCGATCGAGACCCACAGCTCAATAAGACGCGAGCTAGAACAAACACAATCCAGTGTATCATCGCTCCTTTCAACACTTTCTCCAATTCTGTCTCCTTCACATGGACAGAACATCCTCGCTGTGTGTGTGTGTGTGTGTGTGTGTGTGTGTGTGTGTGTGTGTGTGTGTGTGTGATCTCTGCTAATATTCAGTATTCAGCATGAGGGAAAGAAAACAGATATACTTACATTTTGAGCGGAAAAGGCTGCTATTTGTGTGCTTTGTTGATAAGAGGTTTTAGAGCAAGGTGCAAAGCCGCCGGCGTTTAAGAGGTTAATGAAGGTCATGAGCAGCACCAGGCTGTAGCTGCAGCGTCGACTTTCCCTTCGCAGACGCTTCCCTGATTAACTGTGAAATCATCCTCCATTTAGGACACGCCGTCCTCCTCCTCCGGACCGTTTGTCCAGTGAGGTAAAAAAAATAATATATATATATATATATATAGTGAGAGAGAGAGAATGGTTTCTGCTCCCTGTGGAGAACTGGCTGATAAAATGACCAAAGAAAGGAAGAGCACAACTTTACAAATTAGCATAATTAGTCATTATCTCTTAATAGGCCCCGTTGGCTTTTTGAGACACGGCTGCTGGATTTCTGTTTAAAGTTCAGAGAAAAAAAAAACAAATTTCATGCTGAAACGTCTCAATAACACAGATGAGCTGGTGGGGTAATCGTCCGGTCGGGGTTTGGCCCTAGGTGGAACTGTTACATTTTAAAATCTTAACTCACAAGGAAGAGAACCTTCTAGACGTTCTTGAAATAATATTAGAAAAAGCTATCAGGTAAAAAAAAAAAAAGTAAGATTTGTTAATTTGTTAATTGTTAATATTGCAATTTATCCTAAGATCCATTTAAAGTTTAATAAGAAATGAGCACTAGTTCTGATCCGATGCAAAAAACCTCACGCTTGCAGTCTCTTGGTGTAAGATGTGTTTGTGTGTGTGTGTGTGTGTGTGTGTGTGTGTGTGTGTGTGTGTGTGTGTGT
>NC_062520.1:6105345-6152845 GCF_022655615.1 Tachysurus fulvidraco | reverse complement strand
GTCAATATGTCTATCTGTAACGTAAGAGATAAAACATGTGGGCATGTGCTGTTATAGGATAATAATCAACCACAGTATGGTGCGATACGGCCTGACTTGAAGATAAGTTTCCTTTACCCTCAAGAAATGGATTTATTTCAATAACAGCACATCCTGCCGTGTTGTATTACATTTTTTTTAGAAGATTCCATAACTAAATCATTCAGTTCATTTAATGCTTACGGAATGTTATAAGGACAAGTTCCTGTTATCATTTATTTTATAGCAGATATAAACATTTGTTGCTTCATCACTTGAAGTTATACAAAACTGAAAATCTGAGTTATATATTCATTCATTCATTCATTCATTTTCTACCGCTTATCCGAACTATTCACGGGGAGCCTGTGCCTATCTCAGGCATCATTGGGCATCAAGGCAGGATACACCCTGGACGGAGTGCCAACCCATCGCAGGGCAGTTATACAGTATATTCTTCCAAAAAAAAATCGTCTTAAATGTCTGGAAATGATAAATAAACCTCTCCATACAGAAAGCTTTCACTTGTTAAGTAAAATAACATTTTTTTTTTATTTATCTCAGATTATTATGTACATCCTTCATACTTCTCATCATCCATTGCAAATGAAATGTTACTAGATAAGGTGTAACATGTTAGACTGAGAGCATTAATATTTAAACCAGTGATTTTCTACAGTCTGACAAATAATTCAGCAGTGCTGTGATGTATTTTTTTTTAGCTATAGGAAGGACACGGATCATTAATTTCTATGCAGTATTGCAGAATAAGAACATCTGTTTAGTGTAAACAAAATTGCCAGAATGGCCTGGTTTCAGTTAATGCGGAAATCATCAACATATCCAAGCCACCAGTAAGATGAATGTGAAATATTCAGTGTAAAAATACAAGAAAAAAATTGAATGAAGAAAGCATATCAACTGGTTTGTCAATCATTTAGGGACAAAGTAGTGAATTTGAGCTCTGGTGCATCTGCCCTGCTGCCTCCTGCTATCAATTTAGAGCAATCTCCAGGAGCATGTCAGGGGACGCACCGATTGGCCCTCTGCTGAAAGACTAAAATGTAATATCATTAGGTCAGAGACTCCACAGCCAGGGAGGCGGCAGAATGGATTTATTGTCTCATTTTGACTCATTAGAGTTCCATAATGAAGAACCCAGTTCACCACCTGAAGAATTTCTCAGGGTGATTGAAGACATCCTGTCCGGCCCTGCCTCGGCTGCACCTACAAATTCTGGCTTACAGTCTTCCAACCAGCAAGAGATTGCAATTTGATTCTTCATTGGCGGTACGCAGAGGGCCACGGGGCCTGCTGCCGGAATGGTAATTATCGTTTACTAAGCAGGTGTTGCGATTTATTGCTCCTTTATCACAATGCAGATTTGTGGTGCATTGGGCAATCCATTTTCAATTTGGTTCCCTGCCTGAGATAATGAACAGATGTCCATTGATTTCCCCCCACTGCAGTCACACGCCTTGTTTACACCTGACAGCCAGGACTTTATAGCCCAATGATTATTCGAAGTAAAGCGCGTTATAATTAGCAATTTTTTAATTAGTCTGACAATTGGCAGGCCAGTCACTAAGCCTCTAATTTTACACGTCTCTCATACACCGCTGCTTCCTTCTTCAGTTGTCAGCCTTCATTGAAGTGAGTCAGCGCAAACGATAGCACAGCTCTCGAGTCGAATCAGTACAGCCCTCCACCCTAGCCAAGAGCCACTCATCATTTATCCCACTGCCCTTTAGACTTTGAGGTTTTTTTTTTAACACTGAGGTTTTTTTTATTTTTATCGACTAGCCTCAAGCTAACAATTCAGCCAAAGTGTTGTCCGTTCTGACATATTTTGCTGATTTTTGTCATCTGGCCATATTTCTAAGTGGCTATTGCTTATTAAGCTTGACACATTACTACACTGTTTTATATTTCTCTTTCTGGACTATTGAGTTGAAGGACTATATCAGATTTCTGTCTTCTAAAGCCCCTGAAATTCTGTTCTGTTCCGCGGTTATTTTTGTTTCTTCCTGTAACAACACAAAGACCCCGAGTGCCTGTCACCTCCTTTTGTGTTTCTGATTCTATTTGACAAGATCACAAAGCTCTAAGCAGCTTTGCAGGATGCCATTCTCCAGCTGGTTATCAAACTATAAATATACATATATACGACCAGTCTTTCCAGTTCCAGTGCACGCTAATGAAAGGAGTCAAGTGGTGCATGGTGGATCTGGCCCCACATGTTCCGCTGTCACCGGTGATTTAATTGAGACCCTGACAATGATCCTTTTGTTTTATTGTCGACATCTTATCGACCTTTCTTCTTGTGTGGTTCTTATTGTCTCTGGAGCCAAAGAGACATGCTGTGCTTTTCGGTAACTTGTCACTTCTCCATCTCTGAAAGATTCGGAAGAAATGCAGGGAGTCTTGCTTGTGACCAAACAACTTGTCCCTTGACCCTGATTCTGGCTTGAGAAGAGAACAAGACACAGAGGTATATAACAGAAGACCCCTCAGGCGAAGGATGGGAAAAAGTGGAGCATTGATGCTCAGGAGGAGACAGAGGGATGATGAATGTGGAGGAGGCAAGTTGGTTACAGAGAGGTGAGGGGGCACATTAGGAAGTGGTGCATACATGACGTCCTTCCTACAGTCGTCACACTGGGTCATAAGGCTAGGTTATCGACGGCTGATTCCTCGAGGCGATGTAGGGCTTCAGGGGAACAGAGACTTCCAGCAGGTGCACCAGGAAGATGGATGTCACGAGGAGGAAGAGAAGAAGGAGGAGGGAAAGAGGGGTTAAGTGGCGAGGTGAATTGCTGTCCTAGTTTAAAAAAGGACAGGATGATGGATGAAGCATGGAAGCAAAGAAGTAAAGACAAAGCAACGAGAGATTCCAGAGACAGGTGATGGCACGTAAAAACGGAATCTTGACTTTCATTCGATTCGACAGCTGAAGCGGAGGTTAGATCTGGTTTTTGTCTGACTTGGTTTATGAGGATAGAAACCATAGATGTGGGGGTCAGATATCGGGGAGTTGATCTCAAGGTCCATTGCACACAATTACGAAGAGATGACCACCATATCAGGACAACAAATGAAGCTTTTGCAAGGCATCAAGGCTAAGGGTAGTTTAAAGGTGTTTTAGTCTTTGGTCTGCATCAATCCTAAGAATGATACCATTAAGTTTGACTCCTTTGAGGAACATTTCAAATATACAAGGGTATTCGGTAGGGGGAAGTGTACTGGGGAAGATTTTAACTAGTTTGGATTAAACTAAGGCTGCATGGCTGAGGTTTCTCAGCTTGTGGTTGATGAGCACAATATTTGGCAACTAGTTGTAAGCGATTCGCTAAGGCCCTGCTGTTTCAGCTATACAAACCCCTGCAGACCTTGTGTTCCCTGTAGTGCCGCTACGAAAGTATGTCAGGATGAATTAGCCAATAAATGTACAAATGCTCAAATGTCACTCTCTTCTGATGGATTTTATCTTTACGCTGGAAAAAAATACACCGGGTTTTTTTTTAAATTGTCACTTGGTTAATGTGAACGTTCCCTGTATAGTTACAACAAACAGGGCTTGTTGAAGCATCTGTTTTATCATTAATTCAAGACTACACTTTGGTAGAGCTTCAGTGTGTCAGTGTATGGAGGGAATTCCCCAGCCACAAAGGTGGTGTCAGACGGAAGAGGACGGATATGATCATCCGAATCCAGGAAAACAGATGTTTTATGTTGTGCTGATGCATTGCATCTGTGAATATTTATATATTATTTTATTAAAGCAGGTACACAATTGAATAAATCTATGCATTTAGAAGTACCAGTGTATATACAGTGTATATATATATATATATATATATATATATATATATATATATATATATATATATATATATATATATATATATATACTGTATATGCCTTGTATACCAGTATGGAGTGCTGGTTAGGTTGAGAGTTAGAAGGATTGGCTGGATTGACGATGGCTGAAAGTAGAGCAGCTACACAGCTGTGGTGCCTCATCAGGGGACCCTGTTATTGGTGCCACTGTGTTTCTTTGTCATTGGAGGGGAAAAAAACGGAGAGAGAAATGTGCTGGAAAGTGAGATCCCTGTTACAGCTTGTCCGATGGCACCTGATGGTGAGTCTATGTGTGTATTGTCTGGAAAGCAGGACGACACAGGTGGAAGTCAGTGAGATTTCACTGTGTAACATCATTGCCTGGGAAATAGCAGTAACTCCCTCATTTCCAGAAGGCAAACTGTCTGGACCGGTGCAGGAGGTCTCGCTGGTTCTGCTTCCAGTTGACAGTTGCAAGGCTTTTAGCCACATGATGTTGGCTGAGATCCTGGAGCTGTGGCATCCATCCTCATCTGAATAAAGCAGTAAGCTTCAAAACCATCAAACAACAATGTTTTTGAAAACAACTGATTCAGTCTTGGCCAGTTTCTTCTGGTCTATATTGGTGTAAATGCGAGGTGACTATTGTACGCTTAGTAGCTTGTGCTATTTCTGTGGCTTTGCTTTCAATGATTTGGAGAACTTCACAATTCTAGCCCTTATTTAACCCTTTTACAAGACAATTTTAAAAGACAGACATGCTAATGTTAAGCACATTTTAATGTTGACCACTGTTGAAGTTTGTATATATGTATTTATTTAATTGTTAATGTTTAAAAAATGTACTTTTTTTTGTCTTCCTCTGATGTTACTTCCTGTTGAACATGTGACTTGTGATATATTCCAGATATGTTATGGGGTTATGTGTTCAGATTGTATAGAGTTGTCGAAGTAATTAACTTTCTTTCTAAAGAAATAAAAGGACATCACCTATAATAAATGACTCGAGAATTGAACTGTGGATTCACACATTATTGCAAAACAATACCATTTTTGAAATAAAATTAATATAATAATATAATATAAATGTGTTTACAGTAATCTGGAACTAAAAAAATGTTTCATTAATGACACTTTATCTGCCTTTAAAAGTTTTTAATATTTTTTTTTTTTTACAGTATATACAAATTTCTAAATATAATACCAGCATGGGGTATTATACACGTTCGCCTCACACCTCCAGGGTTGGGGGTTTGACTCCCACCTCCGCCTTGTGTGTGGAGTTTGCATGTTCTCTCCGTGCCTCGGGGGCTTCCTCCGGGTACTCCGGTTTCCTCCCCCGGTCCAAAGACATGCATGGTAGGTTGATTGGCATCTCTGGAAAATTGTCCGTAGTGTGTGTGCCCTGCGATGGGTTGGCACTCCGTCCAGGGTGTATACTGCCTCGATGCCCGATGACACCTGAGATAGGCACAGGCTCCTCGAGACCCGAAAATGAAGAAAATGAATGAATGAATAAATAATACCAGCATGACACAAATAGCATTCTGGTTGTATAATCTTTCACCAAACTACAAGCTCTAATCTTTAAAATATAGTAAATTCCTCTAACAGGATTTTTAATTGATTGGCATTTCTTTTGGTTAATCTATCATTTCAGTTTATATTTATTTTTTTAATCTTCTCCACTATTTAGTATAACTTAGAGCTGTGGTAGTCGGTTTGTTTCCTGGAGCTGGTTGTCAGTAACGGACCTGGAGTGCTGCCTGTGAGTGATGGTGCCGCTGAATTGCATTGACTCTGTGCTTAAATATATGGGACAGCTGAGGTGATGGCAGATAAACAGGACCCAGGAGAGAGAGTGCACAGAGTCACTCCAGATCTCATCTCCACGTATTTCACTCTAAATTATCATCCTGCCTCACCGTAGAGATCCTCTCCTCCCTTCTTTCTCTCTTTTTCTCTTTTTATTCCTACACCGTTCCTGCAATCATCCGAGCCGGTTATTCACCTATGGGACATTTTTTTTTATACCCACTCTAAACAGTCAGTACACAAATAAATGAAGACAGATTGGAATAGAGGGTTTCTGTTGGTTTCCTTCGTTAATTTAAGCTCCAAATGGTTCCTAATGGAGTCATCAGGCACCTCTCATTGGCTAATAGCTTAATTGGGTCCATCTGGAGGAGGCTGTGGTGGGGAGGTGGCTGCAGTGTGAAGTCTCATGCAGGGTAATTTGTCATACTGTACGCGCTGACTGGCATGCTTTGGTAGGGAAAATGCAGGCGTAACACTGTCTGGCAGCTGTCCAGTCTCCTTCCCCAGGTTTCTTACTTTCTATTTGGATTTCATTTTACCTGAAACAGATAGATTTCATAGCACTCATGATTTTCTTTGTTTTCTTGTTTACTTGTCTCACAGTGCAACAATGACCAATAGAAAAAATAGAAGATCATGAAATATGGTATAGATATAATATCATATGTTAAATATATAATAAAATAAGTAGTATCTTGAGCATATAGAGGTCAGTGGTGGCTCGCTCAAGTAGTTAAGGGCTTTGAATTGTTGACTGGAAGATCAGGGTTCAAACACTGCCACTCTGCCACTGTCGGGCCCTTGAGCAAGGCCCTTAACCCTCTCTGGTCCACGGGGGATGTATCATGCTGTCTGACCCTGTGCTCTGGCCTCAACCTCCAAAGTTGGGATATTTGAAGAAAGAATTTCACTGTGCTGTAATGTAGATGTGACAAAATAAAGGCTTTCAAAGGCTTTCCATTTCATTCTTTCAATATAATGAAGATAAATAGAATATTTACAATTCCCATATATATTTCTGTATGTGTGTGAGTTAGGAATACAGTATGTAGACTCTCTCAAGGGCCCTTGTTCAGAAACTCCCATTTAAGCCTCTAAGATGTGTTGGTCCTCAGGATCCAGTAGCGCTTCACTAATGGAAGAAGAGTCTATGTCTGGCGTGCTAAAAGTTTTTGACAGTTCTCCTGGCCCTGGTCCTGTGTCACTGGTTGTGTTGTTGCTTTCTGTGATGCACAGGAGAGAAATCCTGATGTCCTCATCACCATGAGTTCCTGTAAACAGTGTTTTACTACGTATTAGGGATGTTAATGAATATGATGACGTAATATTTTCAGAAAACTTCCCATATACCATCACTACACTTACACAAGGTCTTTGAATATCCTTGTGCTGTATGTTCAATACCTTCCATAGTATCTGAATAATTCGTAGTATGGAATATGTACAATCTCTCACACTTTGTTACTGTTCACATATTTTTTTGCACTATGTCTGGGAAAGAGTGTACTAATGTAGCATAAGAATTTCTTTGTAAATGATGCTTAAGCACTTTTTATGCACTCGGCTATAAACGTGAAACAGAAAGCATCACATGTGATCCTGGATGAAAAATTATACCAGCAGGAGGTTTTATTTTCAGTCAGAAATGAAACTTGTGGTACAGAGAAAGACCCTGATCATTAAAGATAGGGTCTCTATACTAATGTGTAACCGATGAGCAGAAAGGGGCGTGTCTTGTCGATATGGGTGGAGAGAGTGTTCAGTGCGCATGTGTGACATTAGCAGAAAGCGGTTTTAAGATTGACATGGAGGATAATAAAAAAGAAAGAAAGCCAAAAAAAGGGCTTGCGATAAGGCAAGAAGCAGGACGTGTTAATATAGGATCAGCTTTCCAGCGCTGGAGAGAACTGAAGGTCTTCCGCGTGAAACGGAGATAAATCTTTCATGGTACAACACACAGTACTACAAAAACACGTTTGTATTACCATAGTATTACTCATTGGGTTCATTTATTGACAAAAATATCTCCTCGATCAGCTGCCCCAAAAGGTTCCGCCATAATACTTTTCTGGGTTATACTTGGGTTATACTTGTCTGGTGTATGTATGGGTGGAGCTATCAAAACAGGGGTGGGACCCATTTGGGTTAGGGCGTGTTTGTTTTGGTGATTTCAAATGTCAACATTGGCTTTCAAACAACAGAGACCCCACCTTTAACATAAAGGTTTGGCACATCGATTCGTCCTTGGTAACCGCCTGGTCAGGATTTGCTGTGGTTAAAATTAGGCAATTAATTTGTTATTTTTTTTGTTAAATAGAACCAAATAAATTGGTTAGAAAAACACAGATAGATAGATAGATAGATAGATAGATAGATAGATAGATAGATAGATAGATAGATAGATAGATAGATAGATAGATAGATAGATAGATAGATAGATGTGGCATATGTACAGCATGTAATATACAGTAAATAGGTATATATGTAAACCTATGTACAGTAAATAAATAGAAAGGCTATAGCAGTGCAAAGATATGTGGACATTGTTGAAAGGTACAAATAAATGGTTCTAAGGCTATGGCATTGAAAAAAAATGTGCAGACAATGTTGTAAAGGAACAACAAGAAGAAGGTTACAAAGCTATGACATTAAAAAAGCTGAATAAACAAGTCCTATATATATATATATATATATATATATATATATATATATATATATATATATATATATATATATATATATATATATATAACAGAGGTTATATACAGTGTTCATACAGTGTTCTAACGGTGTAGTGTAGAGTTCAGTAGTGTGATGGTGAATGGAAAAAAGCTGTCCCTGAACCTGCTGGTTCTGATGTGGATATTCCTGTATCTCCTTATTAATGGAAGGAGGTTAAACATTTTGTGACTGGGATGTGAAGTGTCCTTGATGACATCTACTGTGGTGAAGGTGCTCAGTGGCAGGTACAGTAGTTGGCTGCCAGTGATGCGTTGCAAACAAACAAGCAAGTTTAAAAAACAACCCTTCTGATTTAAGCCACAGTGTCTTCTGGGTTTAAATATGAATGCTGACACATATGAATATTTAATGTGCTAAACAGATACAGGCTCAGATAATGTCATTGTGTTCCAGTCTAAATAGCTGCCTAGACGGTGAGTATCGTGTATCGATCCGGGTGAACTAGTGAATCCTGCACGTCATTACCAGCCCAGGTAACTAATGAAATCTTGACTACCTTAAACATTGTGACTGCTAATGCAGTGTGTTTACACATGCTAAATTAGCCAAGCAGCCAAGTAGCAGCGTGTGTTCTGTGAGTATTCAAATAACTAACGAGTTGTGTGCTGTGCTGTAAACCATTGTGGTTGCTAGAGCAGTGTGTAGCACCTTCAGAACGCTAGTGACACACTTGCAAAATGAAGCCTGCAGGTAACTAGCGAAGTGTGCACTATTAATTACTCAAGACATTAATGAGATCCTACACTGAGCATTAACGTACGGTACAGTAGTGAACATTAGTGTCTTTCAGCTGGAGAGAAACTGTGTAGAAATGAAAGAAAGGATACTGCAAAGTTACTGAAAGGATACCGAAGAGATAAAGATCCTAGCAAATATCACTAGCAAATAAAATGGACGTTTCTGTTAACTATTTAACTTTAAAGGACAGGACAAGACTTTACATTCCACACTGTTCGAGCTGCACAACATTCCCATTAATATGACAGATGGAACTCCTAGTAGTTAGGACTTAAAATATTACAAAAGTGATATGATAAGTTCATAAAAAAATAAATTAATTAATAACAATAATTGATTCTTCTTCAACTGATTCTTGATTCTTCATTGCATTTTTTTATAATCAGAATTTTATTCACATTTTATTTGTCACATACACATTATGACATGCAGTGAAATGCTTTATGTTTTCACATATCCCAGGTTATTATGAGCCCTGGGGTCAGATCGCAGGGTCAGCCATAGTGTGGCGCCCCTGGAGCAGGTGAGGTTAAGGGCCTTGCTCAAGGACCCAACGTTTATGTCTCAGCAACTTGTGGGCTTGAACCCCCGACCTTCTGATCAGTAACTTGAAGCCTCAACCACTGAACCATCACGTCCCCCCTTTTACACAGGGTTATTATTATTATTATTATTATTATTATTATTATTATTATTATTATTATTAATTGTTAATCAAATACTACTGACAGAAATAGATATACACCCAAACGTTTCTCTAAAAGTAATGATAAATATGCACCACAAGCATCAAAGGGTCACATTTAGATAAAAGCTACACAAATTAAAAATCAGAATGCGTTGAGATGCATCAATAATTGATTTTTAACTGCAGCGTGTCACGCCGAACCGCAGTCACATGAGACCTCAATGAATAATATGATTTAAAAGTTTAACGCAGGATAAATCCGTTATAAAGCTACTAATATGAAAGAAAAAACAAAACAAAACCAAAAAAAAAAAAGGAAGTGATATGATTTGGACATAAGAGAATAGACAACCAAGCCTTACAGACAGACAGACTTTTGAAATAATACTAAAAAAGGTATTATTCTTTTTTTAAGAAACTTTTTTGTTTCAACTTTCTTTTAAATAAGTCTGTATAATTTGTAATATTAAAAATAATAGTTGTTTAAAAAAAACATTTTAACTCGATATACATTTGCCTTTTTTAAACTAGTAGTACAGCAGATCAAATGTACAATTTAGTTTAAACAAACAAACACAAATAAATAAAGAAAATTTTGTGTAAAATAATACTAGTACATTTATGTCTAAAATGTATGTATAAAAAAACTACCAGTAGTGTAGGGAAAAAGATAAATAAATAAATAAATAAATAAATAAATAAATAAATAAATAAATAATAAAAGTATTTTTTTTTCTTTTTCTTTTCAGAATAAATAAATAAATAAATAAATAAATAAATAAAAGTCTTAAAAAAAACATTATACACAATTTCTCATACAGTATTTTCTCAAACTTCCAGTAGAGCATCAAAGTGTCATTATTAAAAAAATAATAATAAAGTAAACGTCTCTCGTTGCGTTTTATCTCATATCTCGAGATTAAAAAAAAAAAACAAGGCCAATAATTTCACTGTTTTTTATATTCTGTCTTCTGAATAAGTAAACAGATATCATATAATCTATAAGAACATAGACGTAATATCACGTCCGTTCATTCCTTACATTCAGAACGTGACGTTTCTGTGAACTTTTGTTGTAAAGCCGTTAACACTTAAGGCTTTACATCATTAATAAATAATAAGGGTGGGACTTTTTTAGTCATTTAGCTGTTTGAGGTTGCGCTACATTCTCTCTGACCTGTTTTCCTCGTACTCTGAGGATACATACGCCGCCTGTCAAAGATTTTTCAGCAACCTATATTTGATTTTTTAAAGCAGTGGTCTCATTTTTTTATTACTGTACATGGACAGTAGTGTGATTCTTTATTTTTATATTGGAAACAATCCAGATCTACGAGAAAAAGGTGCCCATGTCATCGTAAACGCCTGTAGCATGAAAATACACACGTATTCATCGGTTTATTGATATTCTCGCTGTTTATGAGTCGTTTAACTGTATGTTTAACTTGTTTACCCTCCAAGTGCTCTTGCTTTTAATTAAACACTCATTTCGAGTCCCATTAGAATCTAAGAGCGAGCAGTTAATAGATCCTTAAGTAGAGATTTAAGTCTTTGGTGAGACATCTAATTGTTTTTCTTAATTAATAGCCATTCTGCAGGTTTATGTTACTGATAAAACCGTAACAAATCATGAGATACTCAAGGGTTTTTTTTTCCCCAATACAAAAGGATTGTGTACTGTATGTTCCAACTCTATACATGTTATTGGCCTTAGGAGCTCTCGGTTGCACTATTATAAACTGTTGTAGAAAGGACTTTATTTACATTGACATTATTTCCTGTCCAGTGTCACCCAAATGAGGATGAGGTTCACGTCTGAGTCTGGTTCCTCTCAAGGTTTCTTCCTCATATCATCTCAGGGAGATTTTCCTCACAACCGTCACCTCAGGCTTGTTCATTAATGAGAAGGATATATATATATATATATATATATATATATATATATATATATATATATATATATATATATATATATATATATATATTTAGTATATTTAAAGCTAATTTTGTTAAGTCTGTATTCATTTATTTATTTTATTCTATTTTTATTCTAACTGTTTATTAATTAATTTATTCTTATTTTTTATTCTTCTTTTTATTATATATATATATATATATATATATATATATATATATATTTTTTTTTCTTTCTATTTTTTCCCCTCTCTCCTGTTTCTATAAGTCTGTAAAGCTGCTTTGAGACAATGTTAATTGTTAAAAGTGCTATACAAATAAATTGAATTTAAATGTAATTATAATGTATGATTTTTTTTTATATTTTAACAAATAATAAAATAATAATATCTACTTTATGTTTTGTGCATTCAGCATACATTCAGTTATATATTTTTGGTGGTCGGCGAAAACCTGTTGATGTCGCTGCATCTGAAAATGTTTTAAAATGCCATATTTGGACATCTCACAAGGAGCTCACATGCTATGTTCACGTCTGAGTTATGTTTCGTAGCAAAACGAATGAATGTCTAATGTACACCTAAATAAAGTCTGTGTGTAATCAGATTCCGGTTGTCGAAATGCACTGATCAACATCATCGTCATCATCATCATCATCATCATCATCATCATCATCAATCAAACACCTGACATGGACGTTGCATAGACATTTGCAGAGAAAGGAGAGATAGAGAGAGAGAGAGAGAGAGAGAGAGAGAGAGAGAGAGAGAGAGAGAGAGAGAGAGAGAGAGAGAGATGTAAAGTTGTGTCTCTAGCGGGATTATAAGTGTAGACATAAGCAGGAGGTCTGTACTGTTTTGGACCTTACTTTACATGTCACATTGTACTTTTCTTAAGAAAACATGGAGGTATCTGTAGAGTTCCAGATCCAAGCAGACAGTCTTTTTATTTAGTTTTTATTGAGTTTAATCCTTGTGTCATGGTATCAGAGTTTCCTCTTGAATTTTCCCTGGTGTTTCTCTCTCTGTCTATTCCACTCTCTCTCTTTCTTCATCAGTGTGTATGAACAGAGAGAGGGAGAGAGAGAGAGAGAGAGAGAGAGATGCTGCTTCCCTCTAAAATGACGATAAATCTGTCGCTTGAGCCAGTCAGCTCTGTTCACTAACGCCATGGTCTCAAAGAGTTTGAGCTGACATGCGGGACGATCAAAGCACTGCAGAATATCCTCTGTACAAGGACAGGCTTTTGAAACGCCATTCTATGTCTTTGCTTTGTCAGGAAGTGACAGGTTACTTAGCATACTTGGTGCAATAGGAAACATAGCAGGTCTGTGTATGTTTATGTGTGTGTGTGTGTGTGTGTGTGTGTGTGTGTGTGTGTGTGTGTGTGTGTGTGTGTGTGTGTGTGTGTGTGTGTGTGTGTGTGTGTGTTTATGTCTGTGTATATGTTTGTATGACTGTGTGTATGTGTTTGTATGTGTGTATACGTGTGTATACGTGTGTGTGTGTGTGTGTGTGTGTGTGTGTGTGTGTGTGTGTGTGTGTGTGTGTGTGTGTGTGTGTGTGTGTGTGTGTGTGTGTGTGTGTGTGTGTGTGTTTATGTCTGTGTATATGTTTGTATGACTTTAGGTCTGTGTGTATGTGTTTGTATGTGTTTGTATGTGTGTATACATGTGTGTGTGTGTGTGTGTATTTGTGTGTTTATGTCTGTGTATATGTTTGTATGTGTGTATATGTGTGTATGACTGTCTGTGTGTGTGTGTGTGAGTGTATGTGTGTGTGTGTGTGTGTTTATGTTTGTGTGTGTGTGTACATGTGTGTTTATATCTGTGTATATGTTTGTATGACTGTATGTCAGTGTGTATGTGTTTGTATGTGTTTGTATGTGTGTATACATGTGTGTGTGTGTGTGTGTGTGTGTATTTGTGTGTTTATGTCTGTGTATATGTTTGTATGTGTGTATATGTGTGTATGACTGTCTGTGTGTGTGTGTGTGTGTGTGAGAGTGTATGTGTGTGTGTGTGTGTGTGTGTGTGTGTGTGTGTGTGTGTGTGTGTGTGTGTGTGTATGTTTGTGGATAGGTGTTTATGACTGTGTATGACTATGTGTGTGTGTGTGTGTGTGTGTGTGTTTGTGTTTATATTTCGTCTCAAAGTCTCTCCCACTTCCTAAGCTTGTAATTCCCTCTCCATCCTTCATGGCATCTGCAATCTGGGCCCACAAAGATATTCATACTTTATTTATTTACTGATTAACTTCATTGTTTCTTATGGACTGGTAACAAATACAGTCATTTTGTAAATACCCCTCCTCATGTTAAATACCCGTGTGCAAACAAAACATTGTTAAAATTACTATCAGTTATCATAATGTTGAATTCTCAGATGACTAAATTGCTGGTAGAGGAAAATAATTACCATTGGTGAAGTATCTGTAATACAGCTTCATCACACTGCCACGTGGTTGATTATTTTTGATTACAGGACCGATTTAAACTTTATGGCTTATATAAACGATCAGCCGTAACATTAAAACCGCCTGCATAATATTGTGTAGGTGTTGTGCTATTAAAACTCCCTTAGATGGAAGAGGAAGAAACCTTGAGAGGAACCAGACTCAAAAGTGAACCTCATCCTCATTTGGGTGACACTAGAGGGTGTGATTATAAACTGTTATAAACACCAGAGAGTTTTATTATGAATAACGTCCTTTCGATTAGTCATATACAGTCTAATAATTGTGTATTGATGAGGAGGTTGTTGTCCTCATCTCTTTCCACCTTTCCACATGGTTTAAATGAAAACCTTCTTCCATTGCTTCATGGTCCAGTTCTGATGCTCATGTGCTCATTATAGGTGCTTTCAACAGTGAACAGGGATTAACATGAGCACTCTGACCTGCAGCTACACAGCTCCATACACAACAAACTGTGATGTTCTGACACCTTTGTCTAGAGTTCAGTTGGTTAGCAGTTTGTGTTGCAGTAGCTCTTCTTTGGGATCGGACCAGACAGGCTAACCTTCACTCACCACTCGCATCATTAAACCCAATTCAGAGTCCATGATCCTGTCTCAGATTTACCAGTTGTACTTTCTTATAGTTACTAACCCCAACGCACAAGGAACACCCCACAAAATCTGCTGTTTTGGAGATTCACTGATCCAGACATTATAATTTAGCCCTTGAAGTTAACATCATGTTACATTTGCCCATTTATCCTGCCTCCAATACATCCATGGAATCCGGGGTCAGTGGTGGTTCAAGAGGTTGAAGCTCAGGGTTAATGGAAAGAAATGTGTCTTTATCATAGCTGAAGGGAAGAACGATACGATTGCAGATAAACAAACAAGCAAAAATGACCCACAAGCATAATCATGCAAAGGACAAAGGCACATATTAGTTCTGTGTAACAAAGCAAAACCAACGTTACTCACCTATCGAGAAGGAAAAAAGCGCCTCGGCGTCTTAAGTAAAGTTGAATTTCCCGAGTCAATAACTCCTGAGCTAAACACTGTTACTACACAAAACGCGGTTGTAGCTGCCTCTCTACATTACTACGATAGAAAAGAGGTGTTATTTGTGTAGTAACAGCGTTTAGCTCAGGAGTTATTGACTCGGGAAACTCCAACCTGTGAATATGTGGCCAACTTCCTGCTCCTTCAGTTCTCTCCAGCGCCGGAAAGCTGATCCTATATTAACACGTCCTACTTCTTACCTTATCGTAAACATTTCTTCTCTTTCTTTCTTTGTTTTATTCGTTTTCTTTCTTTGTTTTTATCCTCCATGTTATCTCTCCACCCATATTGACAAGACACGCCCCTTTCTGCTCATTAGCTACACGTTAGTTTTGTTTTTGTTTTGTTTGGCGGCCCAACCCAGTTTTCTGAAGCATTTCTCAAACGACGAAGACCCCACCTTTAAAACATGCCACTGTAATTTTGATTTGTACTTATTTTGCTCTTTCAGGTTGAGTCTAAACCATGTTGTGCTTTACTACATGTCGAACTGACATACATCTTCACAGCCATTCATCCTTCCCAAAACCAATATGGCGAGTTTTTCTAGTGTAAATCCTCCAGTTCCACATGGACCTAGACGATAGCAGGAGTAATATAAGTTGTTGCGTTTAAATTGAGTTTTTTAAGTTAAGTCTGGAGAATATAATAAAAAATATATTCAAATCTAAATTTGCTGTGATGAAAGCCAGACTTTCAGTGAAGCACTGCTGCTTTCTATACGATTACATTGTTAGAGTAGAGAGGGAAGCAGGTGGAGGTTATTATCCTCCTCTCTAACATGGCTGTGGTCAGTGTGAAATGACCTCGAGTGAAGCGCTAGCCCTTTCCTGGATGCTAAGTAGCCTGGAGTCAGATATGTAACCAGAAGGAGACCAGAAGGGGTGAAGGGCTGGAAGGTCCACACACACAGGCTGGAGTTTGAGAGTGAAAATTGCATATAGTACTGTTTATTTGTGTGTGTGTGTGTGTGTGTGTGTGTGTGTGTGTGTGTGTGTGTGTGTGTGTGTGTGTGTGTGTGTGTGTGTGTGTGTGTGTGAGAGAGAGAATAGATAATTGTTTAATCCATCACCTGAAGCTGATGCAAATGATGCACTTCTTACACACAATACAGTTCCACTATGCACTTTGTAGACGATCATTAGTAAGGTACAACTGTCTCAGATGCTAAGAGCATTAAGCGTAAGCTGATTCCCAGGTGATACCACATGACAAACGCATGCTAGCTTTAACATTCATTTTTTTTAATGCTGAGAAGTAAATGACACAATGTGAGCTAGGTTTATAAGACATTTGTAAGACCTCCTGTAAGTGTTGTCGGCCATCTTGAATGTTTTTTTTTTCATCGGGCATAAAGGTGAGGTGCACGATGTTTGAAAGCCAATGTTGACATTTGAAATCACCTAAACAAACACGCCCCTAACCCAAATGGGTGTCACCCCTGTTTTGATAGCTCCGCCCCACACATACAGGGTGGAGGGGATATTTTTATCAATAAATCTACTCAATGAGTAATACTATGGTAATACAAATGTGTTACAGTGCTGTGTGTTGTACCGTGAAAGGTTTAGCACCGTTTCACGCGGAAGACGACGTTCAACACCTGAGGCAGAGGTAACGGCAGGTATCCGGCATGTCAGTGTATCAGTCACTTTGTGCTCATGTCACACATGCGACTGAACACTCTCTCCGCCACATATTGAGGAGACACGCCCCTTTCTGCTAATTGGCTACACGTTTGTTTTGTTAGTCGGCCCGACTAAGTTTTCTGACGCATTTCTCAAACATCGTGCACCCCACCTTTAACCACCCGGTAGCCCCGCCCCTTTTCTGCTACATAAGCAAATCTGCTAGAGTTAAGTGTCCACAATTTTTTTCTTTATCATGAGTTGAATAAGTGCATCATTGAGGTACTTAAAATGCACTTTTTCAGGGCCATTGATGACAGGAATTTTTACTAAATCTAGTTCTATATGGAACAAAAATATCTCTTTGCTGTTTGAACAGACATGTTGAATTACTGTTTGTAATACAACACTGTATACCAGGGGTCTCCAATCTTATCCGGAAAGGGCCGGTGTGGGTGCAGGTTTTCATTCCAACCAAGCAGAAGCCACACCAGAGTCTACTAAAAGCCAAGAACGGCTGATTAAACAGGTGGGATCAGGTGTGGCTTCTGCTTGGTTGGAATGAAAACCCGCACCGTCCCTTTGCGGATAAGATTGGAGACCGCCGCTGTATATACGATGAACCGAGTGTTGTTTGTATTTGTTGTTGTTAAGGGTGCCAATACTTTTGGACTTTTGCCACTGGTGTGAGATCCCAACATAACTGAAGCAGGACATGTTGTTGTAATATGTTGAAAATGTAATATAGATATAAAACGCTGATGCGGTGAATTTATATTCTCAGAATAATGTAACCCAGAAATAAAAAATGTGTGTGAAGCCTGTTTTAATGTCTCTGTGGAGAAATAAGTCATGAATTCACAATGCAGTATGATCTAAAACACACGCGCGCACACACACACACACACACACAGAGGTCACACACACACAGAGGTCACACCGCATGCTAATTAGAGATGTTCATTTTCCAGAAAAGCTATTATTTCATGGCAATAAAAAAAAAAAGAAACAAACAAATTAATCGATAAATAAATGATAATTAATTTAATAATTTAAAATGAATATATTACATTATTAAATTATATTTACATTTTTTGAATAGAAATAAATATACATAGATAATAATATATTATAGCAGCAGAATAATACATATTCACAATGTGTTTATTTATAAATAATTTATAATTGATTACATCATTACAACAAAATCATTACATCATCGTGACCCAGACTCATGGCCTGTTCACGCATTCAAGAATATTTGCATAGGTAATTTTTTATGTGTGCTTTGCATCACGTTGAACAAAGCTCAGTAAAAATGGAAGTTTTTAATCCTGCTTCCTGTCAGCATTGCTTTTGCACGTGTTCTCAAAGTTCTGTTCTAGGCACGGCTGTTGACCAGGTTCTCAGTTTGCGGTGTGTCATTCCTATTTTTTGCTAATGAAAAAATCTTTCTGTCTTGACGTTTACATACATCCCGTTACACAGCTCTTACAGTATTATTACTCCTGAGGGATTTAGCGACATACTTTCACCACATCCTGGACCGGCGTGCTCATGTGCGTGTATGTAGTCAGTTTTATCAACAGAGCTCTTGTTGCATTCTCAAAACAGATGACCCACTTTCCAAAGAAATCCTGAAAGCACATCTAGCCTATTAGCCCGCCCGCCTGAGAAGACGAATTCTGCTAGCACATCGCTAAACTTGCTAATGCTAAGCTTGGTGTAATCGCAAGCCTAAGCGTGTGAGAGAAAGCGTGATGCCGGTAAACAGAAAATTCTCTACCCGGGCGTCCGTGTTTACCTTATCGGCGGGCGGGCGGGCCAGCCATCTCAACACAGATGTGCTCTGATTAAAAGGATGCCGAGGATGACAGAAGTGCATTAGCGTGATGTATGTGTTGTTAGCTGGCGAGCTGCTAATTCCAAATTTAGCTCCTGATTCGCGTTCCACCTGAGTGCGCCCTGAGATTTACTGCCCGTGCCACTGCTTATGATGGCTTTGAGTCGTTCTTTTTCTCATTTCTGATTTATTTGTTTAGTAGAGAATTACGTTTCTAGGTCAGGAACAAGCTAAGAAGCTAAATGATCATCTATCTTTCTTTCTTTCTTTCTTTCTTTCTTTCTTTCTTTCTTTTCTTTATTTTTTGTGCTATTGGAGGCGCCACGGCTGGCGAGGTTTTGTCGGGCGAGCGCACGTCGGCCTCGCGATGGTGAAAGCAGAGATTTATCTTCATTTCACGGATGCACTCAGTGAACATAATCTCCTGGAGCTGTGTTGACTTGAATATGATATGCATTACGGCGCTGGTACCTGATTAAAGCAACCCTCATGGCACTCTATTTCAATAAGATCATCGACGTCCCTCATGACAAAAGCAATTTGTTATTTGGAGGAGCTTGTTCGCTCTATCAGATCAACAGATATGCTTAGCGTGATGTATGTACCTACCTACATCCTGTAGAATAACGCGGACGGGAAGGAGTTTCTGCCTTCCTCTGATTTTCTGCTCTTTTATCATGGCCTACTTAATGTCTTTCAGTTAGGCTGACACGGTGGATGCTCCTCCTTCTCCTCCTCCTCCTCCTCCTACTTTTCCATCATCCTCCTCCTCCTCTTCCTCCTGTATGTCCTGTCCTAGGTCACCGTGTGATCTCGGCCGTGTCGCCGCACTTCATGTCCATTACCGGAGGCGAAACGAGGCTTTGACATTGACTCTCTCTCCTGTGCCTCCTGTTCTCTCCTCCCTGAAGGCGTTGGCACGGACAGACAAGAAGATTTCTTTTGTATCTGTGTGCGTGTGTTTGAATTAAATCGGAATCTGCCACCATGTGGATGCGACAGATGAACAAAGGAGGTGCGCTTTAAGGTTTTTTTGATAAAAGTGCACCTGTGTGTGTGTGTGTTTGTGTATGTTTGTGTCTCTGTGTGTGTGCTTGTCTTGGAGCTTTTTTTTTTTAAGTTAAAAAGATCTCACATGCATTCCGGGATCAACATCTTTTCAATATCTCTCATCCTACAGCATTTCTTTTACTCACAGTGATGTCACCAGCGAGTGCCCTGGGCTCCTCCCGGTCCCTCCGGTCTTGTACAAAGTCTTGTGTTGCACTGCATTTAGGTGCATTTAGCTAGTTCTCTGTTGCTTACCTTACTAGCATCTTACTTACTAGCATTAGCACATACGTAGACCATACGAAGCGTAAACGTGTGCATATTCGTGGTGATGCTTGTTACTGGTTTTCTGTTCAGAGGTCGTGCCTGTGTAACACTGTCAGTGTGTAATGATATAAAGATGTGATGATAATTTGTGGCCCCCTGTGATGCCCCTCTGCCCTCTGCCTGGGTCGGAGATTGGCAGGTTTGGAGCCTTTGCGCTTGCTGAAGTCGTTCTGCGTTAATTAAACAGGATCCTGCTGACTTTCGAGTGGCTTCGGCTAAATGATCCTCGTCTTTTTTTCGGGCTCGGAGTCGACGCTGTTCCTGTGTTGATTGCGTTTTACTCTCGCCGCCGTGTCTCGACTGAGGCTTGCGTGCCTCCGCACTGTCGGAGACAGCCTCTCCGTCAAATCACAGCCGAGCAGAGTCGAGGCTCCATCAGATTACCGAGAGTAATCATAACAAAATAAAGAGCACGCAATAATCAAGCTTGTTTGTGAAAGTGTCGATGACGGCAGGTGGAGTGTTTCTAATAAGGAGTTGATTTTCAACGCTTTTAATATTTGTAAAAAGTCTCCAGGACTTTTTATTTGTCAGAACAATTCCTCATGGCTTCTGTCTCATCGTGCGCTCGAACTTTTCTCTTCTCGGCGCACATGTCAGAGTGTCTTGTGCTGCCTCCGTCCAGCTGTCTGATGCTGGATGCTGGAAGTGCTTGCTGCTCTTGGGCTTGAACAAACATTACAGCTGAACAAAGTGCCCCAAAAAGTGCAGCTATTGCTTTTCTCTTTTGACATGGAGATGAGGGGAAATGGTGCATGTCATCCAGGTCTTGTGCCTTCCAGATTGGTTTGTCTAAAAATCATTGAATGGCATTTTTTTAAAACTCATTCGTTTTTTTTTCTCCCTTCAAGCCTCCTGCAGTGCGAGTGCTTTACTAGCAGCAGACCTTTACTTCCCTGTTGTCATAGTGTGTTAACTTTGCCCATCACATGCCTGCTTTCGCACACACACACACACACACACACACACACACACACACACACACACACACACACACACTTATAACACACATACGCAGTACACACCAGCCCTAGAGCTCTTCCTCGTGTTTATTATTTTTAGCATCCTTCCTGGAAGCTCCTCCTGACCTTCCAAACCTTTATTGCAGTCTCATGTCAGATATTTCATGATCTTCTGTGTGTATAAGCAGTGTGACACAACACCACTGTCTGCATCTATATCTATATCTGATTAGTGTTCAAAGTGAGATTGGGATGCTCAGGAGTGGGCGTGGCCAGAGAAGGCGTTGCCTTGGAAACACTAATAAAACAGAGGCAGAAACTCCTGGGTCTGTTCCTCATTCTCAACTGCATCACTCTAGAGATGTTGTTCATTCTTCATTTAACTCTTACATACAGTTTGGGTCAAATTTCTGACATTAACAGCAGTAAAAATAACAAAAAATATCATCCTTTTAATCTAAAATTTAATTAAAACAAAACTAATCTATAATTTAAAACGTTAAACTTTTGTAGGGGTCAAATTTCACCTGTATCTATTAGATAGTGTGGGTCACTTTAAACAAATAAATGTAAAACATTTTATTAAAACATTAATAAAAAAAATAGACAAACTTAAATAAATAAAAATAATAATTAAATAATAAAATAAAATAAAAAAATATTAAAATAAAAAAATAAGTAATAATAATAATAATAATAATAATAATAATAATAATAATAATAATAATAATAATAATAATAATAAAATCATACATTATTATCCATGAGAATATTTACATCAATTCACCAGGAGAATTCGATTAGCAAAAGGGATGTTTGTTTAAACTGTTTTTATTTGTTTGTTTGTTTGTTTGTTTGTTTGTTTGTTTGTTTGTTTTATTTGCAGAGGACTTTTTATAAATTCCCGATCATTTCGAACATCATTAACATATTCTGTTGTCGCAATAAACACTAAAGCCAGGAATTTATTCTTAGCACTAAAATTGATTGTACAGCATTTTCCATGAGATTTCTTCCTTTTATTTCTAACATTTCTCATTTGTACATTGGCTCTCTTCTCTGAGTATTCGCTTACGTTTACGGTACAAGACGTACAAAATGCATTGAAGTCAATCAAATCTGGTTCACAAACATTTTCACCAACTCAAATTTACATTTATTGCGTCTTGCAGACGTCCTCATCTCATTTATACAACTGAGCAGTTGAGCCCTGCACAAAGGGGCAGAATGGGCAGTTTGGTGGTCCTGGGATTTGAACCTTCTGATTGGTCGTCCAGCATCTCCAGCACCCCGAGATATCACATATTAGTCTGTGAAAACTAGCGATATTATGGGAAAAACTGCAGGAGATTCAGCAGTAATAAGAGGTGGATGTTGAAAACGTGTTGCTAACATCAGTAAAGGTTCCCAGCAGCAGTTCATGGACATGGTAACGACTGCTTGTCAAAATGTTCTGGAGAAAGAGAGAGAAAAAGAAGAAGGAAAAGACGCATTTGCCATATCCATTGATGGGTTCCTGGAGAACCTGTAGACCTGAAAACACACTCTGACTATCACACACACTATTTTTGTCATTTACTCTTTTCTTTTTTCCACACACCAGAATTATATATACATACAAACAAGAAAAATTAAATCGTACCGCTGTCTGCCGTCAAACGTCTGAGGGTGATCACAGTCCACAGGCTTCAGTGACAGACGCGTGGTGGAAATATGTGTCAGAAGAAAGACGGAATAATCCTGCACGCGCCGGAAGAAGGAACCCGAGCCGTACAAACGGCAGATAATAAGCGCATCTTCATAAAGCCTCCTCAGTGCAATTAATCAGAGGCGATAGCTAGCGTGCACTGCCTTTCTTCACACTTATCTCCACGTCCTGGTGCTCGTGAAGCCCCTTCTCGAACAAGTGTGTGAAGCGGAGGCTTTAGAGAAAGCATGTCTTAAGCATACCTCGGTTATTCTCCTTCCTGGACGAGTGCCAGCAGAGAAGAACTCCACAGTGTTGATGATCAGAACATAATGCTGAGAGAAGAAGAAAATAATGGACATCATGCTAGCTTGTACATGCTACTTTAGGTGTAGTGTGTTGAAGTGAAAAATCTGAAGGATTTCCCTAGAGCTAGTTTTGGTCTATTTAATCGGCTGTTTAGCTGTTTAGCTCTCAGCTAGTCAGCTGTTTGCCTATTTAGCTCTATGCTACTCAGCTTTTTAGTTGTTGAGCTTTCAGCTAGTTGGCTGTTTAGCTGTTTAGCTCTCAGCTAGTCAGCTGTTTGCTCGTTTAGCTCTCAGCTACTCAGCTCTTTAGTTGTTGAGCTCTCAGCTTGTTGACTGTTTAGCTGTTTAGCTCTAGGCTAGTCATCTCTTTATCTATTTAACCCTTGGATAGTCAGCTGTTGGTAAGTTTAGTGCTTAGCTAGTCAGCTGTTTAGTGCGGAGCTAGTCAACTAATTAGCCGTTTTACCGTTTAGCTCTCAGCTATTTGGCTTTATAGCCATTTGCCTATTTAGAGCTTAGATAATCAGCTGCTTAGTTATTTATATCTCAGCTAGGTGGCTATTTAGCTATTTATCTCTCATCTTAAAATCTGTTTGGCTAGAAGTCGGTGGTCCAGTTACTTCTTTTGGATTTTTAAGTTTCAGCATTTTTGCAGGGTGTGAGCATTGCTATGATGCTTCCCTAAACTCCATCATGCGGAACAAAACGGTGATAAAATCACGGGACAACATCCAACATGGCAGAGACAACTGCTAAACGTAAACAAAACATGCATATAGACAGAAAAAATCCCATTTTGCTGCACAAAAGGCCATCAAAAGGTCGCACGTGCGCAAGTGGCCTTATGTTTTGGGTTTATTTAAGCCTGTTATTGTATTAGTCTATAGTTCTTGCAAATTTAAAGTAAGTTAGCTGGTGATTTTGTTGTTTGAGTTCTTCACCTGCTAGCTAGGTTGCACATGCCTGTTTTTAATAATTGTTAAACGTAGTACAGAGTCTGTGGTCTATCTCACAAAGAAGCCCCACCGCCGGACCCTGCCTCCTCGCCCAACCGTACCGCCTTAATTAACAAATTTTCTGCGGGAAACCTTGCCATTATTACTGAAAGCTCACTTTGATGGAGAGTATAGCGAATCACATATCTCTCAATAAAGGATCTTCGTCATAAACAATCAGACACATAGAACTTTTTACTACACAGTTTTTGCTAGCAAAAATTCTCAGGCAAGATTTTAATAGGATCATGTTGTTCAGTGTGAGTATATAAGCAATAATAAACAAGTTTTAGCCTAATGTAAGCTAGCAGGCTAAACAATATTGTAGTTATATACTCATTTGGTTTGTTTTATTTGCTTACCATTCCCTGTTTTGTTTTCTTTTTTCTAAACTTAGCTAGTTACTAAAGAATAAGTACAGGATAGCTATTCAGCATTCTACCAGTTAGCTGGGACGTTTAGCTGATGTTGCTAACCTGTAGGTATTAATGCTTTTTAAAGTATTTTTTTATCCTATGCAGGACCTTAAGCTAAAGAAGGCAAAGGAACCATTAGTGTCGATGCTATAAATTCACCGTCCACTTTATTAGGAACACCTGTACATAAGCATGTCATGCAGTTATCCAGTCAGCCAATCGGGTGGCAGCAGGACATTACTTACAATGTCAGGTTGCATTATACTTAATACATTATGGCTGTATTCATCCTAAAAAGAAATGTCCATCGTGCTTCTTGATTCCGTGTCATTTGGTCAGACAAACATGCAACTGTCCACTTTATTAGGAACACCTGTACACTCATGCATATCTAATCAGCAGAGCAGTGCAGTCAAGAATTGTTCATACTGTATCAATCTTCAGAATGCAGATACAGTCTGATCTCTGTGAGTTTAACAACAGCGTGGATGTTGGTGCCAGATGGGCTGGTTTGAGTATTTCAGAAACTGCTGATCTCCAGGGAATTTCACACACAACAGTCTTTAGAGTTTACACAGAAAAACGGTGCCAACATCCTGCTACCCGCATCCACGTCTCGATCAAAATCACATCGTTTCTTCATTCGATGTGAAGATCAACCGAAGATCTTGACCTGCATCTGCACGAATTTCATGATGTGTAACTTTGATACCACATGATTGGCTGATTAGATGCCTGCATGCATGAGTGGACAGGTGTGCAGATGTTCGTTATGAAGTGGACAGTGAGTTTGCTTGATCGGGTGTCAAAAAACCAAGAAGTGCTCAGAACATTTCTTGGTGTAAATAGACATAATGTATTGCTTAGAATGCAAACAGTGTCATTATGAGTAATCATGGTAATAATGATAGCAGTAGTAGCAATAGAGTAAAACCGATCCCAAGCTCCGTGTCAGCCTTCGAAGGCTTTTAAGAAACTTCAGATAGAACAGGGCTATTTAGCCTAAATTATAGCATGCACATTTTATCAGTGCCGTAATCATTATGTGAGCACATTCACTCATTGTTGTCTGTTTTGTCGTTTTGTGGGTTTCTTTCTTTATTTATTTCCCCCTCATTGTGTTGGTGCTGTGAGCAGAAGCGATTGCATTGTGGAGCAATCACCCTCCTATTAAAAGATAATGGATGAAGCGGCTTTGGAATTCAGAAAGATCGGAAAAGCTCCGAGACTCCGCCCGAGGAATCAGATCACAACATCTCGGACGTGCACTATAATAGCGGGTAAAAGAATGCCTTTTTTGCACTTGGCTGATGCGAATTCATTCCGCTTTTGTGTGGTATCGGCCTCCGCCCTCTTTGTTACACCGCTCTATGATGGAATTGGATTTTTCTTGGTTTCTTTTTTCTTACCTCCTCCCCCCTCGCTGATTTCTTTCAGTCTTCGCCCGTAGCTGCTTCACAGTCTCCCCAGTGGGAGCCTTAATTAGTTCGAATGATATTCTTACAAAAGACTGGAGATGAACATCTTATTCCATTTTTTGAATAGCGCTGATATAAAATAAAACACAGAGAAGGAGAAGCGTCAGTGTCCTGGTGAAGGACACGCGAGTCGGTTGGACGTGTGCCAGTTTAGCGAGTGGTGAGAAGAGTTGTAGAGTTGTCATTTTAAATATAAAATCTGATGGCAGGATAATAACTTGGTCAGGGTTGAGTCCTCTGGCCTCATCATTACCAACCTGCTCCAAGTCGCTCATGCAGCAAATTTCCTCCACTCTGATGTTTGCTGACAGGGAATTTCAAGTGCCTGCTTATGCATGCATTACCACTTAGAAAAGGCATGCATTTAGCTTTTTTTTTTTCTCTTAAAATGGCAAAGTGGCCTTTACTTTTCAGCCTCACACACATTCGGTCACACTAACAAAATTAACACGAGTTATAAAGCCAAGCAAGCTCAGTTGCACCAAGAAGAAAGGTCACACATTTAATAGCTTTTCTTTTCTCTCTCTCTTTTTTGTAAAGTTCATGTAATTGTTTCTGTTTTAGTTGCTGTGTGTGTGTGTGTGTGTGTGTGTGTGTGTGTGTGTGTGTGTGTGTGCTTGAAACAGATTAACCTATACAGTTCGATAGCTTAATGTTATTAGCTCTGGCGCTTGCTGCCTAGAAATCTCATGATCTCGCTGACCATAAAAAAACACCATCACTCAATAATACCATGTTTACTTCATCAATGCTGCTTTCATTCACTATTCAGAACCCAGCATAAAACCGTACGCCACTAATTGAAAGCTAATTGTATTATTTAGCCTTGTCATGCTAACTAGCCGGATTGCTTCTAGCCTTTGTTAGCGTTGTTGGATTGATACGTTTGTTTTAAAAAGCCGACATACAAACAACTGCCTGCTGGCTGTGCTGCACGGACCTCGCAAAGCAACACAGACCCAAGCGTAATCCTTCTTCTTGGAGCCGTGGCAGCGTTAAACTAGCTGGAATGAGTGTGGCGTGCTGGCTAAATGGAGGGAAACAGCCATTCACAATGACCCTATAAAGTGGCTGTCTTGTAAACTGGTAGGATTAAAGAGGGGAAAATGCCTGCCTCATGCCTGTAGAGACAAAAAACTGAGCCAGCTAAGCCTACGCATTCTGCTGCACGCTGCTCGGCTCCCACTGATCTGGTTCTGCCTAAATCTTCACTGCCCTTGCAGACAGAAACAGAGGAACGTCTCTGTAATATCTCTACGCCGTGTACATTATTCTCATAGGCTAAGAATTAAAAACAATCCGATTATATCTGAATTTCTTTGTATCTTTTATGTCTATAAGAAAATGTTTATGTAATGTTCATGGAAGGAGTCTCCAGTGATGCAATCAGTATAAGTCTGATATAAAATCTGTCAGGAAGCCGTTGGCGTTCAGGGTGTTTTAGTCTTGATAATCTTACTTAGAATTTCAGTGGTTGAAGATAACATATTTTATCTCAGGGCTAACACGATTGTGATATCACAATTTACTTAGAAACATAGAAACATTTTTTTTTATTTTATTTTTATTGTTTTTTTATTTTTATTGTTTTTATCTTTGGGGGCATGGTGGCTTAGTAGTTAGCACGTTTGCCTCACACCTCCATGGTTGGGGGTTCGATTCCCGCCTCCGCCTTGTGTGTGTGGAGTTTGCAAGTTCTCCCCGTGCCTCGGGGGTTTCCTTCGGTTTCCTTCCCAGGTCCAAAGACATGCATGGTAGGTTGATTGGCATCTCTGGAAAATTGTCCGTAGTGTGTGAGTGTGTGAGTGAATGAGAGAGTGTGTGTGCCCTGTGATGGGTTGGCACTCCGTCCAGGGTGTATCCTGCCTCGATGCCCGATGACGCCTGAGATAGGCACAGGCTCCCCGTGACCCGAGAAGTTTGAATGAGCGGTAGAAAATAAATGAATGAATGAATGTTTTATCTTTTTTTCTAGCTTTTTTATGAAAATATCACTCCTAGTATTCTAGAGAAAAACAGAAATACTTCTTAAAATCTACAAATTCTTAAAACTCCGAGTGTCTACAGTACTTTCATATGAGCTTCATATTCACACTGTGCAGCAAGACATGACAGAAACATTCAAAACTAAACACATTCCCAACAAAACAGGAGCAAATTTCATTTTTCTTTGGCCTCTAGGAAATATAGTGGACAGTGGATTTGCACGTTTTCTGGTTTTATTAATTCAAAGATGCTGGTGAGGGAGTGGCTGTTTATAGCTGCTATGATATAAGCTATAACTCTAACTAACTTATTTTACATTAGGTGCAATTATAAACAGATAAAAGTCACATAAAGTATGTGTCAACAACCACAAAATAAAAGCAGCAAAGACACTAAACTCACAAATATCACAAATCAGAAAGACTAAACATCTAAATCTATAAATACAACCGTGCAAATTACTGCAGTATAATTTATTTTTTTATAAATTTACAAATCGCCAATTAATCATTCATTCATTCATTCATTCATTCATTCATTCATTCATTCATTCATTCATTTTCTACCGCTTATCCGAACTACCTCAGGTCACGGGGAGCCTGTGCCCAGTATCTCAGGCGTCATCGGGCATCGAGGCAGGATACACCCTGGACGGAGTGCCAACCCATCACAGAGCACACACACTCATTCACTCACACACTCACACACTACAGACAATTTTCCAGAGATGCCAATCAACCTACCATGCATGTCTTTGGACCAGAGGAGGCCGGTCAAGCCAATTAATCAATAATAAAATAATACAAGCTTCAATGGTAGTAAAAGAAACTTGGTTTTGCATTCAGCCCCATCACACCACGTTGTCATTGATACTTTTCCCTTAACAGCAAGCTTCGTCATTATTCATTCCCTTTACGTTACATCATCAGTATATAGTGACAGCACAGTATTTCATTCATATATAAATATAATCCATATCTGTTCCCATACAAGGAAATGGCCCTGAATCGTCAAGCAGCGTTATTCTCATTTCCTGGTTATTTCCTGGTTATTTTTAGAATCTAACCCTATCTTCCACCCTTTAAAGTAGCACTATTATATGGACAATAAAATGTAACACATTGCGATATAACTGTGCAGAGGCTTAAAAGCCTAGAGGACATGGTGCGTTGCAACCCCTGGGGCTTAGCAACACACTAGCTGTCGTAAGCGGCCTAATGGCTGGAAGTGTACTCATTAGTGGGCCGTCACCACTACAGAGAGTGTATTACGGGGACGAGTGGAGCAGTGAAGTGCTGCTTCATTTCCATGCAGCACATGAGCCAAAGCATGAGGGGAGAGAAGGGCTTTCCAAGGAGCATGGTCAAGCATCGCTGGCCAAAGAGATTTCCTCTCTCACTCCATCTCCCTCTCTCTCTCTCTCTCTCTCTCTCTCTCTCTCTCTCTCTCTCTCTCTCTCTCTCTCTCTCTCTCTCTCTCTCTCTCTCTCTCTCTCTCTCTCTGTCTCTCTCATGAGTCGGTCTTAAAATGTGAAAAGCCCTGCAGTGATTAATGTACCATCTATAGCTGTGCTCTATACGAGTGGAACCCCTTACTGATGCCACACAATAGACTCCCAGCGGCCCCCCACGTGGATCCCATTAAAGCCGGCTGCATTTGGCCCCTCTCTGTGAATCACGGGTAGCCACGTCATCCCGGGCAGCTGTAATAACTCCATTAAAAAAAGCTCTCTTAATTAGCCGACACCGCATCGGCCCTGCTGTCTTGAGGCGGGTGTTTAATAAGAATGCGTGACAAGCTTGACTGTAATGCCACTAAACAGGCTTTCTGTAAAGTAATGACTGATAAAGTTACATTATGTACATCTGTAATGATTGTAGAGCACTGGGGGAAGTAAACACTTTGTATGCTGATTATTATCGATCTAATTTCATGAAGAGGATTGAAAGCTCGATCCACCGACGGCCGGACACCGATGCCGCTGAGTAGAAGAGACGAGCGCTTAAGTCTTTTAGTTTAAGGAACGCCTCTTGAGTCGAGTCTGTCCGTGCAGAAACAAGCTATCTGATATGTCAAAAGCTCTTTTTTAAAACTGTCTTGTCAGCTTGTCATGTGTTCTGTGGTTTGATTGGATGAGATAAAACCACAGAGCACATGACAAGCTGACAAGACAGTTTTGGCATTGAATTATTGAAATGTTTAATATTCAGATGCTTTGATTACATGGATATTGCAGTATGTATTTTTGATGGTCCGAATTTGAGCCTTTTACATAAACAAATAACCTCCTTAGAATTTTTCCAGCTTAATTTAAAGTCCGATTATCGATTGAAGTTGATTCATCTCCTTCAGTGTGAGGGACATTGTTCACATTCTGGCCTTCATATGTTATGTACATCTAAAGGATTCAAAGTGAAGGGAAGGGAAGGGAAAGGAAAGGAAAGGAAAGGAAAGGAAAGGAAAGGAAAGGAAAGGAAAGGAAAGGAAGAGAAATGAAAGGGAACAAAAGAAAAGGAAAGAAACAGAAGAGAAAGGACAAGAAAGGAGAAAGGAAATGAAAAGAAAGCGAAGGAAAAGAAAGCAACGGAAAAGAAAAGGAAATTAAAGGGCAAAAAAGAAAAGAAGAGAAATGAAAGTAAATGAAGAGAAAAGAAAGTATAGGAAAACAAAATAAAAGAAAATAGAAGAGAAATCAGAAACAGGAAAGGAAATGAAAATAAGAGAAAGAAAGAAAGAAAGAAAGAAAGAAAGAAAGAAAGAAAGAAAGAAAGAAAGAAAGAAAGAAAGAAAGAAAGAAAGAAAATATAGGATGAGAAATTAAAAGAAAAGAAAGGAAAAAGGAAAAGAAATAAAGGAAAGGAAAAGAAATGAAACAAAAAGAAGCAAAAGGAAAGAAAAGAAAAGAAAAGGAACAGAAGGAATACACGTGTACTCCAGTGAACAGCTAAAATAAAGCAAACATACAGTAAACACCCCAAGACACCATAGCACAACATTAGCACACACTCACAGATGAATTGTGAAAAGTTAGTGAAGTCATATGTTATAACACTTTACTGTATGTCATGTAGTCATTCAGAGAATTCTGAGGATCTACAACTGTGGTCTTTATACAGTATTCACTATAGAGTCCATGTTCACTGTATAGTAGAACATAGTGACGTTCCAGACTTTCTAGCGCACCGTATATTCAACCGAAGGATACCGAAGACGCTTCAGTAAGTCACTTTTTTATTCCATTAGGGATTAATAGATAATATATTAGAATAAAGTCAGTTAATGATTTTTCCTGTATAAAGGGATGAGTCATTTTACTCACTCATCCTTATTTCAGCTAAACGAGATCAAAAACTTCAAATCGAACGTGGATTTTTTTTGCCTCTGGAAATATAATAAGTACATTATGAAACTTCTAATACAGAATTAAGATGAAATACGGTGAATTTATTTAATTATTTCAACCACCACTAGTGGATATAGCATTAAGTACATAACGAAAATATTCCCAGCAAATTCTGAGCATGACTTTTGAGCAATTTGTACCAGAGCGCAGTACACGATCGACCAGATGATGGTAGATTAGTGTGATCTTCCTCTCAGGTAATTAATCAGGACACCTGCCTCACACTGTCTCCCTGTAACACTTATCCAGCGGTGCAGACGCTCTCTCAGCATCCCCCCCCTGTCCTCGGACTCGGCGTCGTCTCGATAAGCTGAGCACATTTTCCCCGGGAAGACATGTGAAGTGGCAGGTGGGGAAGCATTAAGTCATTGTGAATTCACTGCTTCTTATCTGAGCGGAAGGAGCTGAAGAGGGACTCCTGCTATTACAAACTGACAACACTGACCAACAAAATGCTGACCGCCCTTCTTTCCTGTTGCTACGGCCAGTACCCAAAGTGCTCACAGTGCTCTCTGAGTCTTCTTTTGTTTGGCGTGCTACAGTAGGTAGGTGGACTTGCTAGGTCACGCACTCATGCATCTCAGAGCGGCTAACAAATAAACCTGGAAAGTTGGCATGTAGTGTGAGTGTGTCTCCCCATCTCCTTACTCAGCTGTCAGGTGGTGCTAGTGGAGCGTCTCAGATTGCAGGCCCTCTCGTGCCCCAGCCTGTCCACACCTGTCCCGAAACGCTGTGCTCAGACATGAAGGGAGAGCTGATGTCCAGCAGGCAGTTTGGGCATCTGTATATCAGTGATTACCACAAAACCAATGAAAGGCTCTGACTTTCTATATCTTCTTGATTGAACTGAGCTCTGTCCGCCTGTCCTTTTCCTTCAGGATCGTCAGAACATGATGTGATGGCTGGTGATATTTGATATGAGTAGGGCTGGGCAGTTAATCGAAAAGTAATCGAAATCGACATTCAGAACCTATAATCGATCAAATTTTTCCAGGTCGATTATTTCAATTACTTTCCCATTAAAAACACTACCGCGTGTGGAGTCACGTGACCCTGCTCCGTTACGTTATGTTATTCCGCCGACATGTCGATGGATACGGCAAATTGGTGGTGTTACCTTTGGGCGTCGAAACTGTTTTTCTACAGTGTCTACATCTGACTTCATTTTGTTCAATGTCATCCTTACTGAAGCCAAAATGTGTCCAAACGACGGAGACTGCGTTTTTCTTTGGTACAAGCTGCTCTTGTTGCTCAGTTGTCTGAGTGTTTAAGCGCTCCATGCTCGACATGAAAATAACGTATTTTGTTTCCAAAAGTGCAAGTTATTTATTTTTACCTTTTTTCTAAAAACAAAGTGACTGTTCGTTTTAGGCAATGTGTGCTTTAATTTCAGTTGTTCAACATTGATGTTCAATAAATAATCATAGATAGTGTTTCCTTCAATTAGTTTAAAATCAAGTAATGCACCCTTCATTCAAAAATCTCTCACTTGTAATATGTGAGCATATTTACTAAACAAAACTTGTCAGTGAACTATGAGGGCAAAAAAAATAAAAATAAAATAATCGTTCATTAATCGTAATCGAGTTAAAATGTTCAATTAATCGAGATTTTGATTTTTGGGCCAAATCGCCCAGCCCTAGATATGAGGCTACAATCAAATATCGCTCAACAATTTAACTGGTGGTGCATTATAGTGAAGAAATGCATTATATAAGGTCTTACTGATTAAGGGGTGAGTTATTGCAACACACACATACACACACACACACACACACACACACACACACACACACACATAAACTTTTGTTAAATAATTCTCTGTATTTTCAGTACAACTATCTGTTGAAAAAATAATCTGACGTGGACGCTAAAAATACGTCCGTATGTTGATAGGATTTGATCTTTGCTAGCACATTTATATCCAGATTAAATATGATGTCCAAATTGGCTCTGTGTGGTCTGAATTTAACTTAATTCCTTAACTAAGAATCGTGTGTCCAATTCACTAGAATCCAAAGTTTGATTTATGGACTGCAGGGGACAATTTCTGGCACAGTGGGAAGTGCTGTGGTGAGTTCACCGCGTATCCGTGGGCTCTTAATCTTCCACAACCCAATCAAGGGCTTTTCATCACTCCAGCGCAAATTAGACATGAATGTGAATTATGTTTGATGGCCGTGCCTTCACCTCTGAAGGTCCTTGGATTCTCATGTCTTCATAACGTGCTTCATCCAACTTCGTTAGGCATAGCCGAGCCGGTTCCTCCCGCCCCTTCACTCCCACAACTCATGTTGCTTTCATTAATTAACTGCCAGATAAATCTGTGTTAGCAGTGTGTAACGATTAACCCCTTCCTCACTTACAGCCAGCGTTTACACATCTGTTAACAAAGCCGTTAACAAAGATGTTGCACTGCTTTTCAGATATATCCGACGTTATGTCCGATATATGCTATAATGATTATAGAGCGCACAGAACACTACCCAAGAAAAGAACATGCATTGGAAAGGAAGACACATCACCTCTTCTTTTTTCTCACTCTTTGTGTTATCACTTGGTACAGCCATTATCCTCTCCATAATGAAATGGTACTATAAATCCTAGATACACTGTCTGCACTTATACTTTCCCTTTGTTTGTTTTACTGTCTTTAATATAGAAATCGATTCGTTTTAATTCCTACTATTAGCTTCGAGGCTTGGTGGCTTAGTGGTTAGCACGTTCGCCTCACACCTCCAGATTTGGGGGTTCGATTCCCGCCTCCACCTTGTGTGTGTGGAGTTTGCATGTTCTCCCCATGCCTCAGTGCCTCGGGGGTTTCCTCCGGGTACTTTGGTTTCCTCCCCCGGTCCAAAGACATGCATGGTAGGTTGATTGGCATCTCTGGAAAATTGTCCGTAGTGTGTGAGTGTGTGAGTGAATGAGAGAGTGTGTGTGTGCCCTGCGATGGGTTGGCACTCCATCCAGGGTGTATCCTGCCTCGATGCCCGATGACACCTGAGACACCCGAGTAGTTCGGATAAGCGGTAGAAAATGAATGAATGAATGATATTAGCTTTGAAACTAAATCCTAGCAGGGCTTGGGCTGGGACATGGATAAAATCCTAATCCTAGACTATTTATAATCTAGCCCCTAAAATGCCACCAGTTACATGCTTGTTTCACCCACAACCTTGTAGCACGACTAACCTGATTTAGTATAACAACACAAACCTGTTACACATGGATATTGCAGATGTTTTGTAGCTGAGGAAAAAAACATTAACTCACATTTAGTTTGCAACTCTGCAACTTCCCACTTTAACTCAGTCATGATTCTTCAATCTGGTCCATCAGGATTTTTAAGGGAAAACCAAGCAAAGCACTTTAACTGAGTAGGAACTGACTCTGAAACCAGCACCATCTGATGCACTTTGAGTGACCATATGATCTATACAGAAACGTTTCAGAGCTGGTGTTAATCACTGAACTTGTCAATCTCTGCTGAATGGAAGGTCACTTAGAGGCTACATTACTATTAGTCACAACCCATATTCATCACTGTCAAGACTTGCCTGAGTTACGATGCCTTAATATATAGTACGGTACCTTCTACCGATTGTTCCACACACACACATGAGCTCTAATGAATATTTTTCATTCGTTCGTTATTCATTCATCTTCTGTAAGCATTTTCCATAGTGCCATGTTAAGGTCGCTGTCTGTCACTGATATGCCAACGATATCTGTTGATTCTATGCTAGCATTCGAATGTAGTAGACAGTTTTTTTTTTAATTCTTGAAGCTGGGTATAAAATATATACTTCTAAATTGGACAGTGATTAAGGCTTTGGGGTGCTGAATTGAAATGAAGTGTGGAATGAAATCTGTTACTGTAGCCTTAAGCAAGACCCCCATTCGTATCCTGTCTTAAATGAAGGTCTTGTCCTTGCAACTGATTCCACTTTTAGAAGCTTTTGGTTTCTGATCATTTGGTCAAGTGGTACAGATTGATTGAAACACCAGGAGCGATAGATATTTCCATCTATTCCAAGACTCACCTCCTGGGATACAGGTGCAAAGAAGAGCTCCACATTCTGCCCAGGGAAGCCTTCAGGGTAAAAAGCCCAACAACTGTCAGATATCACAGAATACTTCATAGTTATTCAAGAGAAGCTGTGACTAAAACTAACACATATAAACTGCACATAACCCTTATGACATCCAGCTTGGGACTAACATAATCTTTCTTTTTCTCAAATTTCATGACGGTTAACTGATGGTGTAAATGTTGGCAGGTGGAACAGTCAGTCCACCTAGTTCTAGTAGGTGTCTTTGTAAGTCCTAATAACAATTTGATAGAAAGGTACTGGGGACAGCCATGTCTGAGCCTAAGTATTACCTATCAGGTTCAGTCGTATGCAAAAGTTTAGGAACCCCTGACAATTTCCATGATTTTCATGTATAAATATTTGCGTGTTTGGATCAGCAATTTCATTTTGATCTATCAAATAACTGAAGGACACTAAAGTAATATTTCAGTAGTGAAATTAGGTTTATTGGATGAACAGAAAATGTGCAATAAATTTGAGCACCCCAACAGAAAAATCATATCAATATTTAGTAGAGCCTCCTTTAGCAGAAATGACAGCCTCTAGAACAGCCTCTAACAGCCTCTAGACGCTTCCTATAGCCTGTAATGAGTGTCTGGATTCTGGATGAATGTATTTTGGACCATTCCTCCTTACAAAACATCTCCAGTTCAGTTAGGTTTGATGGTTTCTGAGCATGGACAGCCCGCTTCAAATCACCCCACAGATGTTCAGTGATATTCAGGTCTGGGGACTGGGATGGCCATTCCACAACATTGTACTTGTTCCTCTGCATAAATGCCTGAGTAGATTTTGAGCAGTGTTTTGGGTCGTTGTCTTGTTGAAATATCCAGCCCCGGCTTAACTTCAACTTTGCGACTGATTCCTCAACATTATTCTCAAGAATCTGCTGATAATGAGTGGAATCCATGCGACCCTCAACTTTAACCAGATTCCCAGTACCGGCACTGGCCACACAGCCCCACAGCATGATGGAACCTTCACCAAATTTTACTGTGGGTAACAAGTGTTTTTCTTGGAAAGCTGTGTTCTTTTGCCGCCATGCATAACGCCCCTTGTTATGACCCTTGTCACTCCGCAGAAGCTTATTCCAAAATGAAGCTGGCTTGTCCAAATGTGCGTTTGCATACAGTACCTCAAGCGACTCCATTTGTGGCGTGTGTGCAGAAATGGCTTCTTTCGCATCAATCTCCCGTACAGCTTCACCTTGTGCAAAGTGCACTGAATAGTTGAACGATGCACAGTGACACCATCTGCAGCACGTTGATGTCGTAGGTCTTTGGAGGTGGTCTGTGGGCTGTTTTTGACCGTTCTCACCATCCTTTGCCTCTCCAATATTTTACGTGACCTGCCACTTCTGGCTGTAACAAGAACTGTGTCTGTAGTCTTCCATTTCCTCACTACATTCCTCACAGTGGACATTGACAGCTGTAACACTATCCTGGGATAGAGGTGCAAAGAAGACCTCCACCTTCTGCTTAAGGAAGTCTTCAGGTTAAAAAAAAAACAAACAACTGCCAGATATCATAGTAAAGTTATTTCTTTTTCTTTACTTTTTTTTTCAGATCTTACCAACAAATTGATGAAATGCTAGCTATTTAACCCTGATTGTAAAAGTCATTCTCTAAAAATAAGAAATTAACAATACAAGAGTTTGATCTTTGTTGGCGTGCAAAAGCTCGAGCGGCCTGTACCGCAACGCTACACATAAAAGTATGTCAGAAGAGACTTTTATTTTCTAAACAAGCTTTTTCATACACCTAGAAGCTTGTGTGTGCTTAATACTGTACCGTATAACTCTTGTCAGTTATCATAGTATGAATATTTCAGATTAAATAAACTTTGGATTCTATGCATAAGTAACCTCAGAGTGACATAGCACACTTTATATTGTTTTACGTGAGTTTACAGCGATTATAACATTAGATCATGTCTGATATGCATGATTTAACCAAGATCTAAGACAAGGCATACATGTGTGTATACTCCTGGACTGCAACTGAGAAAAAAAAAATGATAACGTTGACGGTGTAATTGTTTCTGACAGTTAAAGAGCGTATCATGTGCAGCACTTGAAAGCTTTAGGGAACAAACCAGGGATGCACCACTAATGGATAGCTTCTCAGATACTATTACTCACACAGATTGTCTGTCTTTTAATACTTTGTACAGTGCTCACAGCTGACAGCTCGTTCTCTGAACAGATGGAGGGGGGGGGGGGGGCAGATTTTTTGCCTGGGAGTCAAATTTTTCTTCCTGTTCTAAAGAGGGGACCGTGACATTTTCACTCATAGCCTCTAATGTTAATGAACACGAAGAGGGTGTTGCTGAGGTAAGGACGAGTGGTCAGGCAAGATACTGTGTAGGCAGGAGCCCTGCTGACCACACACACACACACACACACACACACACACACACACACACACTGTACACACACACACACGCACGCAGCTTTGCTATCTAAGAGTGACAGCTGAAAACCTTTGGAGCTGCGTTTGTCTTTCTGCTGTATCCATGAAGCTGGAGACATGCAGCTGCAGGTAGTAATTACAGATTAAAGCTTGGGATTGGAGGACAAATGTGCAGAATAATCAGCGAGCAGGTCTTCTTTTGGAGCTGTCGACAATAGATTGTAATTAACAAGGTAATTGGCCAGAGATGTCGAAGATTTCCTCGGTTCTTAGTTATTTAAGGGTTTTGCCCTCTTTTCTATGCTATTTCATATGGAATTGTATTATTCTTTTTAAGTTTAAAAATGATATATGTATGAATGAGCCTGGAGTTCACAGTAGATAATAAAATTAATGTCCCTGGATTCACCAGTGAGGTTTTGGTACATGACAAGTCATTAAAAAAATTAACTAATAATAAATATAT
Source organism: Tachysurus fulvidraco (assembly GCF_022655615.1). Lineage (NCBI taxonomy): Eukaryota > Metazoa > Chordata > Actinopteri > Siluriformes > Bagridae > Tachysurus > Tachysurus fulvidraco. The sequence goes on along the minus strand of NC_062520.1, from coordinate 6,114,519 downwards.
ATATATATATATATATACCTTTACCAGACATTCTTATCCAAAGTGACTTACACCTGAGCAATTGAGGGTTAAGGGCCTTGCTAAGGGGTAGTCAATTTGGTAGACCTGGGATTCGAACCAATATATATATATATAAATGCAAATTGAGTAATAAAAAACTTTTTCAATATTTTCTATTTGCTTTTCTTTAATTTAAAGTTTTTTTCTATTTTATTTATTTATCTATTTTATTATTATTATTATTATTATTATTATTATTATTATTATTATTATTATTATTATTATTATTATTATTATTGAATTTTTGACTTGTCATATACCAAAACCTCACTGGTGAATCCAGGGACTTACTGAAATGTATGTATTAATTTTATTATCCACTGTGAACTCCAGGCCCATTCATATACATATATAAATATTTTTCTATTAATATATCTAAAAATCTTTTGCATTTTGAGACTTACAAATGAGGAAGCGCAAGCAAAGAAAGTCATATATAAAGCAGAAGACAATATAAGTTATTTATTTGTTTGTTTGTTTGTTTGTTTGTTTGATTTGGATTGGGGACAAATTAGCAGTTAGGTACGCAGTCACTGAAGAGGTTGGTCCCTTTCTTCAAGATGATGAATTCCACAGTCTGGATGGATTGGGGTTGGAAATTCATTGCACCGCTGATGGACAGTCAGTTGGAAGGTTCTGGAAAGGCATCTCATGCCTCAGTGCGTAGCCACTACCAGGAGTCGCGCGTTAACTGATCGCAGGTCGAGGGAGGGAACATAAACAGCCTCATACATTTTTATCCATTTTTAGTTACATTTAATGATACGTAAAGTCAAGTGACTTTCTGTTATTATAACAGCTCTAAACAGCCATTTCCTGACTTTCTCATAAAGTTAATAAGGTGCAGTTTGTTACTAAGAAATGTCCGATCGCAACATTCTGTCATGACAAAAAGAATCTCTGACCTTCTTTTTGTCATGACAGAATGCTGCGATTGGACAAGTAGATTGTCTGTTTTTAAAACATGGCTTAGAAATGAGATTATTGGTTGCCGTGGTGATTAGCATTGCGACATCACATATCTAGGGGCAACGTGTGTGTGTGTGTGTGTGTGTGTGTGTGTGTGTGTGTGTGTGTGTGTGTGTGTGTGTGTGTGTGTGTGTGTGTGTGTGTGTTTGTGTGTGTGTGTGTGTTTGTTTTCATGGTGTCCTGTATGTTTTCGGATGATGATGATGATGATGATGATGATGATACAAGACATCTAGCATTGTAATCACTGAAGCATTGCTTCTTTAAACCAAAGCCTTGTTTATGCATATTTAAGAATTCACTACATTACAATTACACAAACATTATTTAGAGATGCTCCCATTTGTCAGCTCTTGAGCATATACCAGCATATAGAGCATTTGGGACTATAATGATTACCACACGTAATAAAAACAGTTATGGATCGATTAAAATGCCTGTTTAGTGATTTGCAGCCTTCTGGGGCAACATTAAGCTAATTCTTTTAACTAGCTTATTTTAGCTGGGTTTAAATTATTTTAGCTGCGGTTTAATTTGACTGTTGGTTAGAGGACACTCTAATAAACCTGGGTTATGTATGCAATCATGACTTCGCCTGAGGGAAAGGCATTTCGCTCTCGACTGCTTGGTAATTGCCAATAATTAATCTCTTTACAGTGACACAGAATTGATTGCGTAGTTTGGGCCGCTCACTGAGTCAGTTTGATAGCTAATCTAACTCATTATATCATCAAAATCTAACATACTACTTACTGTTCGTGGCTGATTTTAACTGCTGGGAGTTTATTTTTATTTATGTATGGATTTGTAACCAAATTTACAAGTATGGCATATTGTCCTCTATATGAGGTGTTATACAGAATGTATGTCAAGGGGAAAAAACACCATCTCAGGCATAGATTACCTCCTGGTTAAGTTTTAAATTGGTGCGTGTGTGTGTGTGTGTGTGTGTGTGTGTGTGTGTGTGTGTGTGTGTGTGTGTGTGTGTCTGTCTGTCTGTCTGTCTGTCTATCTATCTATCTATCTATCTATCTATCTATCTATCTATCTATCTATCTATCTACCTATCTATCTATCTCTCTCTTTCCCTATTTCAGGCATCTTTGATTTCTCCTGTACTTTTCTTAAAAGATCATTTGTGTCGAGCTACATGTTTTAACACTCTTTGATGTGTGTTTGTGTGTGTGTGTGTGTGTGTGTGTCTGTCTATCTATCTATCTATCTATCTATCTATCTATCTATCTATCTATCTATCTATCTATCTATCTATCTATCTATCTATCTATGTCTCTCTCTCTCTCTCTCTCTCTCTCTCTCTCTCTCTCTCTCTCTCTCTCTCTCTCTCTCTCTCCCTATTTCAGGCATCTTTGATTTCTCCTGTACTTTTCTTAAAAGATCATTTGTGTCGAGCTACATGTTTTAACAGTCTTTGATGTGTGTGTGTGTGTGTGTGTGTGTGTGTGTGTGTGTGTGTGTGTGTGTGTGTGTGTGTGTGTGTGTGTGTGTGTGTGTGTGTTTAATTATCAAATTGGTTGTTAGCAAATCTTCTCTTCTGGTTTGTCTTGTCTTTAAAGCTTGTGGTGTTTTAATCACTGATTCTTGTGAACTAGAAGGCACATGAAAATATTTTAGACAGCACCATGGGCACCACCAGCCTTTGTGTGTGTGTGTGTGTGTGTGTGTGTGTGTGTGTGTGTGTGTGTGTGTGTGTGTGTGTGTGTGTGTGTGTGTGTGTGTGTGTGTGTGTGTGTGGCTTTCACTACAGGCTCTAAATATTACTTTAGTTTGCTGTATTTTACCCCAGACGTTAAAAGCTTCGCGAATGTATTTGATGACACTTTAGTCACACAAGGGAACGAGGAACAAGCACAAGTACAGTAGCTTGAACCCTTTCATCCTGCTTAATTTCATGTCAGCTGAAAACACGTCACAATTTCATTATTTTAAAATCTTTCCTATGTCTCCAGTTTATTGCTCTATTGGAGCCAAACATGACATGAAATAAAATATGACAAAATACTGTTAATTCTCTGACTTACATACATCTACTAAAACAACAAATTCATATTTTTTATCCATTTATAGTTGTATAAATGTTGTGGACTTAATTAGACCAAAAAAAAAAAAGTATTTTTAATTGGCTCATGTTGTGTGATTTATTTTTAGAGTGTATAATAATTCATTGTATTCTACTAAAGCTACTGTAGTGGCGTTACGTTACGTGTTCGACCGGGAAACGGCGTATACTTCCGATGCGTTCCATCTGAGAGGAAGCTACCCTTCTAGCATTAATACACAAGACGCTAGAGTGCATAGTGCACAGCTGGTTTCTTACAAGTGAATGAGCTCTATAGAAATAAGATAATAAAAAAAGAAGTGCATTGATAGAATATTAAAACCGTGAAGCCAGAAGTTCTGTAACGTTAAAATTAATTAAAAAGAAAACAAGTCAAGATTTTGCCATTTAGTGTCAGTCCTGTACAATAAGCATGATAATAACATTCATTCATTCATTCATTCATTTTCTACCGCTTATCCGAACTTCTCGGGTCACGGGGAGCCTGTGCCTATCTCAGGCGTCATCAGGCATCAAGGCAGGATACACCCTGGACGGAGTGCCAACCCATCACAGGGCGCACACACACTCTCATTCACTCACACACTCGCACACTACGGACAATTTTCCAGAGATGCCAATCAACCTACCATGCATGTCTTTGGACGGGGGGAGGAAACCGGAGTACCCGGAGGAAACCCCCGAGGCACGGGGAGAACATGCAAACTCCACACACACAAGGTGGAGGCGGGAATCGAACTCCAACCCTGGAGGTGTGAGGCGAACGTGCTAACCACTAAGTCACCGTGCCCCCCATGATAATAATAATAATAATAATAATAATAATAATAATAATAATAATAATAATAAGAAGAAGAAGAAGAAGAAGCCTTTATTTTGTCACATATACTTTACAGCACAATGAAAGTCTTTCTTCACATGTCACAACCTTGGAGCCTTAATCAAGGGCCCAACTGCTTGGTAGAGCTGTGGCTTCAACCTCGATCCACAACCCAGAGCCTTATCCACTTGAGCCACCACTGCCTGATATAAGAGAAGGTATGATAATGTATGTAGTGTTAAAATCCCTCAACGCTCTTCAGGAGGTTAGTGTTTAATCAGCGAAGCCTCGCAGCTGCACAAAGCCCATAATGCACTTTGCCTGGCGTTTACAGGAAATAGGGATTAGGGCTTTGTTTCAGACACTGTGAATTTTCTTGAAGTGGCTGTGATTAGACCAGCTTTGTGAGCGGTCGCAAGGACACTCAGCAAGTGCTCGTTCTCCGAATAACAGTTTTAATAACCGGAAAATGCTCCGTTCCGAGTCAAACGTTCCGTCCACAAACCGGAGCACGTTAAGTAGACGTGATTATTAACATTTACAGGCAGAAAATGTTACTTTGATTAATAGTCTACACTCAAATACTTAAATAAAGGTGACCAGTTCAGACCCGGCTTTTATCGGGAAACGGTTTTCTTTGCATGATGCTGTGATGTGATAAGTGATAAGTAGGTATCTTTATTAAGCTTTCCTGCTTCAGACGTGAACAGTAAGCATTTGCTAGAGATTTGCTATGAAACAAAAGGAACGTTCCAGTGTTTCTCAAACTGATGTCTGAGGACATTTTCAATAGTATTGTTCTTTCAAGGAAAAAAATTAGAGAGCGTTCATTTAACAGTAAAAACTCCAATGGAGCATATCTTTCTAGATGCATATTTGCATCTTGTTAACGTTTGTATCTCATTTTATAGAACTGAGCAATCGAGGGTTAGGATTCAAACTCGCAACTTTCCAATCGGTAGTCTTACTAAGCTACCACGTCTGTGACATTTTACCCCTCTTAAGCTCTTCATGTGTGTTTTTTTACACTGACTAAGTGGGAATTTGGTAAGTGGGAAGTCAAATACACACTGGGATGAAGAGAAATGAGAATTCTCTGCCCAAGGAGAAGGAAACCGATGTGTTTGTGTTGTTAAAATGTGCTTTACAAGGACACAGGGTTGGACACATTAGTCGTGAGTCCCTGCAGACTGCATGCTTCGTTTAGTCCTAGTGACCTTAGACATGCAGCTACAGTATGTAACTCTCTCTCTCTCTCTCTCTCTCTCTCTCTCTCTCTCACTCTCTCACTGTGTTTATGCTCAGTGGTTCAAACTACCAAGCAACGACCTCTGCTTGTCTAATCGTGTCATTCTCTGATCAGGGTGTCATTTACCTCCTTGTCATTTACCTACTGAAAAAGCCAAAACCCATCTCAGGTACCAGTGTATATATATATTTTTTACAAGGTCTTTGCAAGGTTCAGATACGTAGCCAGGCATCTAAGGGTAGGAGCGATGGCATGACTCACTCTCTATTTGTCGCTCCTGTCAATCATAGTGTCTCTAACCAAATACAATCACAGGTGTCTGTAAGCAAATATATGCGGAAGAGGGCAGAGCACACTTTCCTACCAGTCCATGTTGCCCTGTGATCCGGCATGAGCAGGAGTTTGAGAAGGTGTAAAGAAAATTGGGATATATTTATTTATTTATTTATTTATTTATTTATTCATTCATTCATTTTCTACCGCTTATCCGAACTAACTCGGGTCACGGGGAGCACACACTCTCATTCACTCACACACTCACACACTATAGACAATTTTCCAGAGATGCCAATCAACCTACCATGCATGTCTTTGGACCGGGGGAGGAAACCGGAGTACCCGGAGGAAACCCCCGAGGCACGGGAAGAACATGCAAACTCCACACACACAAGGCGGAGGCGGGAATCGAACCCCCAACCCTGGAGGTGTGAGGCGAACGTGCTAAGCCACTGTGCACCCCTATTTATTTATTTATTTATTTATTTATTTATTTATTTATTTATTTATTTATTATCTTAGTCGTTCCTGGCAGTCACCTTATGGCAGCCGGCAGGACGATTTAAATGTTGAGTAAATTAACAAATGAACTCTCCGGGTTCAGCACATCAGGTCAAGTAGAATCGTGCTCCTTTTGGGAGAAAGGTTAATAAAGTAATAAAACACGGCTCAGTCCCGACAGACAGGTGTCCATCTTTACAGGAACAGTACTCCAGCACCAACAAAGCAATATGCCTGTTAATAGCACACTGCAAACAGCTGCTGCTCCTTCCCTAATAGGACCTTGTTTAATCTGTCCCTCATCCTGGAGAGAGGGAGGACAGCTATGAAAGCACTCAGCTTGACAACTAAGCACAATTTCTTTTTGTCATTTTTCCTTATCGACTGGAGAATAATCGATATCAAACAGGCCTCCTCGCCATGTGATTAGCCAGGCTTGTGCATAATTGACGAGCTTACTATCACTCAAATGTGGTCAGCCTGGTGAAAATATTCTTCAGTCAAGCACCAGAGATGAAGAACAGGGAATGATGCCATGCTTTGCCCATCCTCAGGTTCCCTTAGGTCGTTTTATCACTTGGCCAACATACTCATGCCTGTACTAAGGATCAGTTCCGGATTTGTTGCTAGGAGAGTGTCATCATATCATGCTTCTCTCCAGTCATTCCGTCATTAAGCTATCTTTTCTTCTCTCTTGATTTGAAACAAAAACATAGCTCGCCGTGTTAAAGAGAAACCACAAACTACGGTCTCCTTTATCCTGAATTTGCCTCTGACAGTGAAGACTCCTTTTCCAGAGCGACTTACATTATCTTATTTTTTTATACAGCTGAGCAATTGAGAGTTAAGGGCCTTGCTCAGGGGCCCAAAAGTGGCAACGTTGTGGACCTGGGATCGGACACACAACCTTCCGATTGGTAGCCCAACACCTTAACCACTATGCTACCACATGCCCTGTCCACATGTCCTGCATCCACTCTAGAAAACCTTGTACATGTTGTTGCTATAGAAACATTCATTCATTCATTTTCTACCGCTTATCCGAACTACCTCGGGTCACGGGGGGCCTGTGCCTATCTCAGGTGTCATCGGGCATCGAGGCAGGATACACCCTTAACGGAGTGCCAACCCATCGCAGGGCACACACACACTCTGATTCACTCACACACTCACACACTACGGACAATTTTCCAGAGATGAAAAAGCATGTCTTTGGACCGGGGGAGGAAACCGGAGTACCTGGAGGAAACCCCCGAGGCACAGGGAGAACATGCAAACTCCACACACACAAGGCGGAGGCGGGAATCGAACCCCCAACCCTGATAGTGTGAGGCAAACATGCTAACAACTAAGCCACCGTGTGGTGTTTGAGCCATCAGAGCTGCTGTTGTAGAACCTTATAGAACACTGTGTAACCAATCAGAATGAAGAATTAAACATATATCAAATATATCAATCAGAAATCACAGAAATCTTTATTATATTTTTTTTAATGCTATACCTCCTCAGTGGAAGGAGCTATGCAAGATGTTGCTATGGGAACCATAATGTACATTAGGATGAAAACTATCTGCGTTTTTGCCCCATTTTTCTACCTTTGTGGTACATGAAACAGGAAGTGAACATAATGAACAATAAAGTAACATAAAGTAAGTGCCACCAAATATATTATCGTATTAATATTTCAATTCCAAAGTAAGAAGTTTCACAAATTCACCCGATATGAAGCAATCTTTTCCTGTACCATTCTTTCCTGGCAAGAATCATTAACTCTGTTAAATTATAAAGCCTTGAGGACTTTTTACACTTCTACCTTTCCCCCCCTCCTCGATCCGCCGTATAACTGAAGACATGCTACATTTCCATACATTAAGCTACTTTATTATTTAACAGAGATTTGATGATTTATTCAGACTGACTCGTTATGGACCTACTACACACACATCATACCATTGATCTACAGACACAATAAAACCTGATCGATAGTTTAAACGAGTGTACACCCGGCCAGCTGCGCTCATCATGTGCGTGTGTACTCAGGCTTTTACTTTCTCCTTCAAGTGCAATCTGTTGGCCTTGGTCTGATTTGAGAATTGTAGTAGCATCTATTGATTTGAATGCGATCCCCTGAGGAAAGACCGCGGAGCTGTCGTACACCCAGGCTTCCTCTTTCGTGGCCATCGAATTCCTGCCCTAATGTTTTCTGACACTTGTGTTCACTAGTAATGATCACCTTTGGGGCTTTTCTGTCGGGCTCGTCTCAGTGAAGGCTGCCTTCAAAACAGAGATCAATAACACAGTTGGAGAGGCTTCTTTCTCTTCCGCCATGTTTCTCTGTCTGATCCGCCTGAGTGCCTACTCTGGTCCCTTTAGAGATCTTTTCCTCTTTGTTGTTTACAAGGGGTCACCCAGTTGCTCTGTCTCTTTTACACACAGATACATAACTCTGAGGTACATTGAAACCACATGCCTAACGTGTAAGCCACCAAAACAAACAGCTCTGAACCATCGAGGCACCGCACGGGCATCGCACGGGGACCGCAAGACATCTGAAGGTGTTTTGTGGTATCTGGCAACCTAGATGTTAGCACCAGATTCAGTGCGTCCTATAAGTTGTGAGGTGGAGCTTCCGTAGATCGGACTAGTCTGTCTAGCAAATCCCACAGATGCTCGATTGGATTGAGATCTGGGGAATTTGTAGGCCAAGTCAACACCTTGAGCTCCATGTCATGTTCCTCAAACCATTCCTGAACAATTTTTTACAGTGTAGCAGTGAGCATTGTGCTGCTGAAAGAGAACACTGCCATTAGAAATACTGTTGCCATGAAGGATGCCAACAATTTGACATCCATATGAATTCCAGGATGCAAGATTTCTCAGCAGAACATTGTCCAGAGAATCACACTTCCTCTACCTGCATCAAGTACCTGGGGGAAGCCGTGGCCTAATGGTTAGAGTGTTTGACTCCTAACCATAAGGTTGTGGGTTCGAGTCTCAGGCCGGCAATACCATGACTGAGGTGTCCTTTGAGCAAGGCACCGACCGCTCCCCGGGCGCCGCGGCATAAACGGCTGCCCACTGCTCCGGGTGTGTGTGTGTGTGTGTGTGTTCACTGCTGTGTGTGTGCACTTTGGATGGGTTAAATGCAGAGAACGAGTTCTGAGTAGGGGTCACCGTACTTAGTTCTATGTCACATCACAGCTTGCCTTCTTCCTACAGTGC
>NC_062520.1:6095345-6097845 GCF_022655615.1 Tachysurus fulvidraco | reverse complement strand
GAGCATAAGGAACTGGGATACACTAGAGTCTAATCCTGACGTTCTGGACCATCGTGTGAGCTTTTGGTTTCTTTTGTGCGGTTTTGGAGATGGTAAGGATCACAGGGACTGGAAAAAGATGAAAGCATAATAAACGAGCGCTGGTGCGCTCTGCGAAATGCCACCTCTTTGTCTGAATCATGCATGTAGACAAACAGTTGAATGACTAATTTATATCCAGTGATGGAACAACAAAGGTGTCTGATCGCCTGGGTTTCCAGCATACGAGCGCATTGTGTGTGAGTCAAAGCAGCGTGGCATCGGGACTGGATGAGATTGAGAAGAGCGGAGATTTTTATTGGCTTGACAGACCTGAAAGCAAGAACGACAGAACAAATTGACCAGATCAGGAACACACGGTTTTATTAAACGCTCTCAATTACAGTGTTGGTCTGGGAATACGATCATTCTGGGTTTTTTTTTGTTTTTTTCTTCGTTTGTCCGAGTCACGGGGCAGTGAATGAGCTCCATGCTCGTGTGTGTGTGTGTGTGTGTGTGTGTGTGTGTGTGTGTGTGTGTGTGTGTGTGTGTGTGTTTGTGTTTTAAATGTCATGGACAATCTGTTTTGCTTTGCTAATGCTCCCGGTTTGTTCATTTGGTGCCCCACAGAATGATGTTAATAAAAAGGGGGTGTGGCCAGGTCAAAGTATCATATTTGCATATCGTGTATTTTCACTGAGCGTGTCACATCGATAGGGTGTAAAAACATTGTGCGTTCCTCAGGGGTTGCTGGTTTCTTCCCATCTCCCTCTAACATGCTAGAAGGTGAGATGAGAGTAAGAGTAAGAGTCTAAAGGTAAAGTCTTCACCTGTACAGCATCATTGGTAAAAAAATTCTTGTAACCAGTAAAAAACTACCCTGTAAAAAAAAAGTCAATAATTCCTTGATTTTTATCATCATAATAATTCATTCATTTTCTACCGCTTATCCGAACTACTCACGGGGAGCCTGTGCCTATCTCAGGCGTCATCGGGCATCGAGTCAGGACACACTCTGGATGGAGTGCCAACCCATTACAGGACACACACACTCTCATTCACTCACACACTATGGGCAAACCATGAATGTCTTTGTACTGGGGGAGGAAACCGGAGTACCCGAAGGAAACCCCCGAACATGTGAACATGCAAACTCCACACACACAAGGCGGAGGCGGGAATCGAACCCCCAACCCTGGAGGTGTGAGGCAAACATGCTAACCACTAAGCCACCGTGTCACCTCATCACAACCAATTTAAGTTAATTTGAGTTAAAAAAAAAAAAAAAAAAAAGGACAAGAAACAATATTAACGAATGGGTGTGGTCAGGCCAGGATCTCAGAAGAGATGTGGGGGTTTATCTCATTTGCATATCATGCATATTCACCTTGATTGAGATATTTGTCTGTTTTTAGCAACCTGGTTGATTTATTATTCAATCAAGAGTTTGGAGTGTTTTAGTTCAGCTGTAATCACACCGTAACTGTAATGTATACTAAAGACTTGTCACTCTTAATGCAGTACGTTAACACCAGGGTTGTTAGCGCGCTACACGCAACATGCTACACGCTACACGCCGTATGCTACATGCTACACACATGCCTGATAGCGGAGTGTTGGATTGAGTAGATTATAATGCGTGTGATTTCACTGAGGCGGAGAAATAGGTTGAGTTGTTCTGGTTCTGCACGTGTGTGTGTGTGTGTGTGTGTGTGTGTGTGTGTGAGACAGACAGGCAGTCTGGTTAACAGTGGAAGGGTTGTTCAGGCCTGCGAGGCTCAGAGGGAGTGAATGTGAACGAGGCTGCTGTTAAAAGGACTGTGTGAAAGGAGGAGCCTCGCTGACAGAATGCCCAAAGACTTGTCGAGCGAGAGAGAGAAGAAAAAAAAATAGAAAAACGGCGCAGGTGACTGCCGATTGCCTCCGTCGACTCAAATCAAATTTCCATGGATTCCTGCTGATTCTGAGATGCTGAAGACATGGAGGTGTTTTTTTTTCCACCCTTTCCTGCCTGTCTCTCTCTTTCTCTCTATCTTTCCTGCTCATACCTCTCTCTCTCTCTCTCTCTCTCTCTCTCTCTCTGTCCTGTTTTATTCATGTGCTCAGGGTTTCTTTTGTCAGCTCTTCACTTGTAGATTTAAGAAGACAAACAGCGCAGTAAATCCGTTAATGCGACGCTTGCCTAAATGACATTTGGCTTCGTCGTCGCTTTAATCGTAAAGAAAACAGTGACAGATCAGTGCTTAAGACCGATTCGCCTGGTGGCCTGCAGTGATCTCTGTGAGCTCTTACAATTCTCTCAGAAGCGAAAGGAAAAATGCGACGCTCCACTCCACCACTCCATCACTCTGCCACTGTGCTGTCATGTGATCTCAGCATTCAGAGATATTCATCTGAATAACCGTTTAGTCTTGACAAACACCGTGTGTTTTTAGGATGAGGACGAAAGGGGGAAAAATAAAAAGAAAGAAACCTGTGTGGT